>NC_048306.1:19490286-19553241 GCF_013100865.1 Trachemys scripta elegans
TTTGGGGAGGCATAGCCTCCCCCAGCCTTCCCTACCTGGCCCTCCATACAATTTCTGTATCTGATGTGGCCCTAGGGCCAAAAAGTTTGCCTAGCCCTGCCCCTTCCCCGAGCCCTGGCTCATTATATTCCCCCCTCTCTCAGTGGCTCACTCTCCCTCACCCTCACTCACTTTCACTGGGCTGGTGCAGGAGGGGGTGGGACTGGAGATGAGGGGGTTGGGGTGCAGGAGGGGGCTCCAGGTTGGGGGGTGGAGCCTAGGGACTCAGAGTGTGGGAGGGGTTGAGGCATGGGTTGGGGTGCAGGAGAGAATACGGGCTCTGGGCTGTGGGTGCGAGCTCTGGGATGGAGCCGGGGATGAGGGGCTTGGGGTGCAGGAGGGGGCTCAAGGCTGGGGGGTGGGGCCGAAGGATTTGGAGTGCGGTAGGGGGCTGCAGGTTGAAGCAGGGGTTTGGAGTATAGGAGGGGATACGGGCTCTGGGCTTGGGGTGCAGGATCTGGGGTGGGGCCAGGGATGAGGAATTTGGGGGGCAGGAGCGTACTCCAGGTTTGTGGGGGTTCTCAGGGTTGGGACATGGGCTTACCTCGGGCAGCTCCCGGTCAATGGCGCAGTGGGGGGAGGGAGGGCTAAGGCAGGCTGCCTGCCTGTCCTGGCACTGCGCTGCACATGCCCTGGAAGCAGCCAAACAAGACCGGCTCCTAGGCGGGGGGGGGGCCAGGAGGCTCCACGCGCGGCTCTTGCCCCCAGGCACTGTCTCCCCCAGCTCCCATTGGCTGGTTCCTCGACAATGGGAGTGTGGAGATGGTGCTTGGGGCAGGGGCAACGCACGGAGCCCCGTGGCCACCACCCCGAGGACCAGACCTCCTGGCCACTTCCAGGTGCAGCACGGTGCAAGCCAGGACAGGTAGGGACTAGTCTGCCTCAGCCCTGCACCACCTCCCTAGGGAACCCATTCCAGTGCTTCACCACCCTCCTAGTGAACTTTTTTTTCCTAATATCCAACCTAGACCTCCCCCACCACACTCCTTGTTCTGTCATCTGCCACCACTGAGAACAGCTGAGCTCCATCCTCTTTGGAACCCCCTTTCAGGTAGTTGAAAGCAGTTATCAAATCCCCCCTCATTCTTCTCTTCTGCAGACTAAACAATCCCAGTTCCCTCAGCCTCCCCTCATAAGTCATGTGCTCCAGCCCTCTAATCATTTTTGTTGCCCTCCGCTGGACTCTTTCCAATTTTTCCACATCCTTCTTGTAGTGTGGGGACCAAAACTGGACACAGTATTCCAGATGAAGACTCACCAATGCCGAATAGAGGGGAATGATCACGTCCCTCGATTTGCTTATCAGTAATTGTGGTTGTGAAATCCTCATTTCTTTATTGTTTTGTCATTATGGTCCCCACTTCCCTATTGTTTATCTGTATGGTCTCTGTCCAGTTCTTTTCTGTCTGTTACATAATTAATTTTGCTAGGCGTAAATTAATTAAGGTGGCGGGGTAGGATTGGCTAAAGAATTTTGTTACACTATGTTAGGATTGGTTCGTAAAATGTTAATATAATGATTGGTTAAGGTATAGCTTAAAAGGATTCAAATTTTGCTATATAAACTGGGGTCCCAAAGGAAGTTATTTGGGGACCAACTCCAGGACACAGCCCCAAAGATCAGAGCTGCCAGACCTCAACTCTCTCCCAATGAAACCGTACAGAACCTGGAGTCCCCCAGATGGACCTGATCTTGACAGGACATCAAGAAAAGTTCATGTGTCTTATTGGGAGTGGTGAGCACTGTATGTGTAGCGTGTGCAGTCTGGTTTTGGTGATTGTTAATAAATAGAGCTTATGTAGTATATTACTGGTAAAAGATCCCATAAACCTGCAAAAGATTAAGCTCTTGAGTCCACAGGGAAAGGGTGTTTCCCTGGAGCCCACGGAGGAGTAGAGCCCGAAGCCCACGGAGGGGTAAAGTTAGGTGCTTTTCACCTGGAGCCCTAGGAACTGGGAAAGGGTAGGGTAGGGTTACCATACGTCCTCTTTTTCCTGGACATGTCCGGCTTTTCGGCACTCAAACCCCCGTCCGGGGGGAATGGCCAAAAAGCCGAACAAGTCCGGGAAAATGGCGGCTCTGCTCCTCCCCTGACTCTTCAGTTCTGTTTAAGAGCTGAGCGCTACCGGCTTCGGGAGGGGAAGTGCCCGGCTGGGGGTGCAGGGTCCGGCGGCAAGGGAGCTGCCCGAAGCCCAAGCGCTACCGGCTTCACGGTTTGCCGGGCAGCCTCCAGACCCTGCGCCCCCGGCTGGGTGCTTCCCCTCCCGGGCTCCAGCTGCGCTGGGGAAGCGCCGGCCGGGGGCGCAGGGTCTGGGGGCTGCCCGGCAAACCGTGAAGCCGGTAGCGCTCGGGCAGCCCTTTCTGCGTGGCTGGGAGTGGGAGGGAGGAGGAGGCGGAGATGGGCGGGAAGGGGCGGAGTTGGGGCGGGGCTGGGGTGGGGAAATGGGCGGGGCCAGGGCCCGTGGAGGGTCCTCTTTTTTTATTTATTAGATATGGTAACCCTAGAATATGGCCCTACATACTTATTTCACTCAGAGATTTGTGGAATTTCATGAAAAAGGCTACAGCTGCAGACTGAGTTAAATAATGGCTTAATATGAAAAGATCACGCAATCAATAGAAAAATACAGGATGGAACCAGAAAAAGAGATGTGGATAGGAAGTTTACTGAAGGTAGAGGAGCCAGAGAACAGGTAGTTAGGAGAGAGGATATTTCCTTGTCTTGCTCTCCCCATATAAATAAGAGAGAAGATACCAATGCTACAAAGTTGGCTAAGAATCATTATTGCTGCTTTATAGAGAAGGGACTTGAGGTGCAGAGGGGATAAGTGATTTGCCCAACGTCAGTGAGTCAAAAGATGAGGCGGGAATAGAACTCAAGAGACTCATGATGCCTTTCCCCTATTGTATCCGGTGGATAACACTACCTACAAGAAAAGCCTCCTTAAAGCTTCCTCTCGGGTGAGAATGGGGTAAACTGCACTTTGTGAAAAGAGAAAGGTCAATCCACTTGTCCCAGCAGAAGCGAGGATGAGGCATAAATTCAATGTGAAACAGGTCATCATACTCCCGAGATGGTAATGATGGGTATTTGCATACCAATGATTTTAAAAATTACTATTGTAAAACCTAGCACGTTTGGGGTTATTAGGAAAATTCTGCCTTCCAGAATACAGACATTTGAACAGTTATGGGCTCTATCTAATGGAGAGCTCTAATGGAGAGCTCAAAAGTTCATCTCTCTCACCAGTGGAAGTTGATCCAATAAAAGATATTGCCTCACCCACCTTGTCTTTCTCGTGGGCCATGTGGTCTTGTTTCACCCTCTCAGTGCTCACAGTGTCTTTCTACAGCAGTTTATTAACCTGCTAATTCTACACAATAAAATTTTAATGACCGTGTAATTTAGCAAACTGCTGTGGGGAAAGTAATTACTGTAGAAAACTTTTACTTAGGCCTGGTCTACATTACAAAGTTAGGTTGACATAAGCCACCTTGCATCTACCTACCTATGCATATGTCTACACTTAAATTGGTCTCTTACCCATGTAAGTACCCCATTACAGCAACGCAGTAACTGAGCAACACTGAGCCATGGTCTACGTACTGAGGTTGACACAGCGCAAGTGTAGCCACTGCATTACTTATGTCAGCCCTAACAGTCCTCCAGCAGCTGTCCCACAATGCCAAACACTGCCCGCTCTGATCACTGCCCAGGGGTCACAGAGACTAGAAGGTCTCCCTCCCCTTTAAAGCCCTGGGAATTTTTCAAATGCCTTTTCCTGACTGTCCAGCTTGGCAAGCATACCTAGCTGCTCTCCACTGTTGTGTGCAACTGTCCAGCTGACCATGCCAGCTACACGCCCAGATGTGCTCCAGTTTGGAGTAGAAGGAGATATTCGATCTCCTGGGCCTGTGAGGAGACGAGAGTATGCAAGCAAAGCTATGGACTGGCTGTAGAAACACTGACATCTACAAGCAGATTGCCAGGGGGATGCAGGAGAAGGGGTATGACAGAGATCAGCAGCAATGCCGTGTGAAAGCAAAGGAACTGTGTGAGCCATATCAGAAGGCCAAGGAGGCCAATAGTTGATCTGGTGCCGAGCCACAGACCTGCTGGTTTTACAAAGAGCTGCATGCCATACTTGGTAGAGACACTGCACACCACCATGGATTCCTTCAAGGAGCCCGAGACACGAGCCCCTAGTCAGTACCGGATTTACCATGGCGCCAGGCCCACGATCCAAAGGGGCCCTGGCCCGGCCCGCTCTTCTCCGCCCCCGCTCAGCGCTCTCTCCTGCGGAGGCAGCGGGCAGAAGCTTGGTCCTGCCGACTCCTGCTGCAGGGCAGGCTCCGCCAGCAGCCAAGCTCGCCACTCCCCCGGCTCTTCCCCAGAGTGTGCTGCGTTCCTTTCCTCCCCCAACCCCCGCATTTCCCCCGGTCACCGAACAGCTGTTCGCTGGCGTGAGGGAGGGGGAGGAGCAGAGCCGCAGTGTGCTTGCCACTCGGGGGAGGAGGCGGAGAAGAGGCGGGGCCTTGGAGAAGGGGGCGGAATCAGGGCACACCTCCTCCAACCCCCTGCCGTGAGCTGTTCAGGGCAGAGGGCTGGGAGCACCCCCATGACCCCAGCCCACACCCCCAGCCCTCTGCCCTGACTCCTGCACCCCCCCACAACCCCAGCCCTGACTCCTGCACCCCCTCACACACACCCAGCCCCCAGACCTGACTCCTGCCCCTCCACATCCCCACCCCCACCCTGAGCACCAAACGGGAGCTCCTGCACACACACCCTCCCCCCCACATACATTCCCACCTGCACCTCTTGCACCAAATGGGAGCTGCCCCAGGTAGGCGCTCCACACCCCAACCCTGAGTGCCCTCCCTTACCCTAGCTCCTGGCCAGACTCTGCACCCCAACCCCCAGCCTGCTCCTGCGTCCTAACTCCCTCCCAGACCCTGCACCCCCAGCCCTGTGCTCAGTGCACCTCCACCCTCAGCTCAGTGCAGAGAGAGACAAAGAGAATGGGCTAGAACCAGGGAGAAGTTAGGTACCTGCTCTATGTGGGCAGGAGTGGGGGGGATCCTGTTTACCCCAAGCCCCTCTCTTGCTCCAGGGACCAACCCTAGCTCCCGCCCCCTGGCCCCTGCCTTGCTCCAGTCAGCGGGGACTAATCCTCCCCCCATACCCGCTGTGCTCTTGCCCCTGGCCCCTGCCTTGCTCCAGCTGGGGACCAATCCTTCCCCCCCTCCCCACATGCCCTGCTGTCAGGGTGGATAAAAATCAATGACTTTTTTAAAAAAATCAAAACATGAGATTTTTTTTATTTAAATCGGATTTTTGAGTAAAAAACCTATCTAAAGATAGTTTTAATTAAGATACATTATATCTCATCATGAAATATGGATTATAAATTCTAATTGTATAGTATGAGACAATATATTCATGTAATGTTTAAAAAAAGTTTTGTAAATGAGTTCCAATAATTCATGGATTAGGGACCCAATCTTATGGGGTTCCACAGGCTTCTATATAGATTATTTAGGTTAATCTTTCTATCTACCCAATGGGACTCAGTGCTCGAAGATACCATCAGAGATGCTTAGTTTTGTAGTTCTCAAACTGTGGATTTGTGTCTCCAGAGATAACGTGCTTGTTAACAGCAAAAATGTTTTAAATAAATAAATAATATATAGAGGTGAGAAATAACAGACCTCAACTCTATTGTCCCTCTGCAAATTTGTGTACACAGAGTCAATCCCTTACCTCTCTTTGAAAGTGAAAAGTTTCAAAAAGTTCAACGAATAGAAGATTGTTGGGGGCGGAATAGATCTGGACAAGGAGAAGAAGTTTGGAGCTAAATGTGAGAAGCAAGGAACATATGCCTTTTTGTTAAAATATAATGTTTGCTGTTGAAGAAAAAAATCCAGAATATTTAATGTTGTTGTTTTAGTTAAATAAAACAATTTAAATGTCTGTCTGGTGATGTTCTCCTCCTAATACAGCCTGGCAAGAAAATCCTCTAAATATTAATGATTAACCTGTTCAAAGGGAGATAGTTCTCCTCCCAGTGACTTCATAAATATCTGCTTCAATTATCTTTAGTAAATGAAATAACCAAGCAATCATTCATTTTCTGACACAGCTGTAAAACTCATCCAAAATGTTTTCAAAATAAATCACTGTTTAAAAATGTATATAGTGTGTACCTTCTAAAAATGAAACCTACATCTATCTCTGAGTTATGAAGGATATGTATTAAGGTTATAACAACCAACAAGAATGTACTTTTATGTAGAAAACCATGATTAAATCAAGTCTTCCTGACTAATGATTTAAATCATGATTTAAATCAAATCCACCCTGCCCGCTGTGCTCTTGCCCCTGGCCCCTTCATTCCCCGGGAGGCCCACAAATATGTTTGGTGCTGGGCCCACAAAAAATTAATCCAGCCCTGCCCCTAGTGTAAATAGTGGGGACAAGGAGAAGGAGGAAAGAAAGAGGATGGGGAATATGTGACCGGGTGGTCCAGCTATGCCGTGAGCCAGGACCTGTTTGAGATTCCACCTCAGACCAATCAGTCCCGACAGTCGAGCATGGGTGAGCCCGATGCAGAGTTAGGAACCTTGGGTAAGTGTATAAATGTCTTTCCCATTACAGAGAAGTTCTGATGGTGCCCGCAACTTAACAGGTCACAGCCACTAACTTGTCATTAATTTACTCTCACTAGAAGAGGTGGCGGTACAACGAAGAGGGGTAGCGTTGTTATCTGCTTTTCATTCTCCTGTAGAGTTGGGGGGGGGGGGCGCTAAGGAGCAGTTTGTTTATGTATACAATGATGACCCTTGAATACTCCTGAGATGTACTCTGCAATCCTCTGTCAAAGGTTTCTATGGATGGCAGCCATATTTATTCCTCCGCGGTAGGACACTTTCCCATGCCAGTCAGCAATTACTTCGGCAGGCGCCATTGCAGCACACAAACTAGCGGCATTCGGGCCCAGGCGGCTTTTGGGACGCCAGCAGCAGCTGTGCTCTCTGTGCCTTTGTTACCCTCAGGAGAGAGATATCAGCTACCGCTATGGAAAACGTTGACAGTATTCAGAGCCAACACTGATGTCGGTGAAGTGTCCCTGATGATTCACCAACACCTGCACAACCATAGAAAAGTAGCCCTTTCTGTTGATGTATTCGGAGGCAAGTTGGTCAGGTGCCAAAATAGGGACGTGTGCTGTCTATTGCGCCACCACAGTTCGGGAACCCCATTGCTGCGAATCCATCCCTGACATCCTGCACATTGCCAAAAGTCACAGTCCTACACAGCAGGAGACAATTAATGGCCCTGCACACTTACATGACAACAGCCCCCACAATTCCAAAATGATTTTCCACTGACCGGCAGCAACCCAGTGCTGCAAGTTTCCACAGTTAGAGCGCCACTCACTTCTCCACTTTCAGTGCAGCACTCATTTGGTGTCCTCCTGCTGGAGGCCTGGGAGGAGCTTGGCACACAGATCCCGGAATGTAGCCTTGTGCATCTGAAAGTTCTGCAGTCACTGCTCATCATCCCAAACCTGCATTACAGTGCAATCCCACCAGTAAGTGCCTGTTTCTGAGGCCTCGAAGCAGTGTTCCACCATCTACAGCTGCTCCGTGAATGCCATCAACAACCTTGAATTGGTTCTCACTATGTTCCACAGAAATCTGCCCTCCAAGAAATCATCATGTTCCCCGCTGATGTGGTTCTTCTTACAGCTCTGCAGATACCATCGAATGCTTGCAATGCTCATGACAGTAAGTCAGAGCTGTGTCATGCCATATGCTTCTGTCAGAGATGGTTGACAGGGAGGGGGGCTGTGTAGGTTCGTGAGATTTTTAAAAAGGCACAAAAATCATGGGATGGAGAGAGTTGCATGTTGGGATGTTGACCCCTTACTCACAGCCACCCTTCGTTTCTGTCCCACCACGGACTGCCAAAACTTCCCCAAAGATAGTGCGCTGAACAATGGTGAGTTGCACACTGGGATACCTACCACACTGTTCATTGACACAAGCACTCCTGGTGAGTACGTGCAGCGCTGACGGAAGGAGCCAAGTCCACATGCTGCCCACAAGCATTATACTAACTGTGGCGGTTTTATGCCAATGTAACTAGCATTGACCAAAATTTGTAGTGTAGACATGGCCATGTAGCCTCAGACCCTGTCTATCCCAGGCTGTACACTGAACTGAGGAACATGGTTCCAGCTAATACTAGGATTGGTAGTTTAAACAGAGTTCCTTAACCCAGTTCCCAGCCCAGCCCAGAGAAGTTGGAACTTTAGTGTGAACAAAAGCGGCAGCCTCACCCACTGAAAATGGAAAATAAAATGAGCAACCATGTTTCTGCCATTAATCCCTTTCGGTTACAGCCTGTAAGGGAAGTGCTATAATTAGCCAGCATGGGCCCCCCTTTTACAGAGCAATTTGGAAGAAATAGTTAGAATGCTGTTAAGCAATCACCCACTACAGAAAATTAAATTAAACATATTGGCTTCACTCTGGCTATATCCATGCCCAGCATCGATGGACTTACATGGGAGTTTTGCCTGAGAAAGGGCTTCAAATTCAGATTCTTGAGTAAATCAAATCCCTCCTTATCTCTAAACCAAGTGTATTAATAAGGACCCATCTCACAGAGGACCTGTGAGCACGCTGAGATCTTTGGGTGTAAAAGGCTATCACTGAAGTGTTTTAGGATTTAAAAGTTTACTGCTTGTCTCCACATAGGCTATGATCTAAAGCCCACTGGAGTCAATGGAAAGACTTACATTGATTCCAGTGGGCTTTGGATCAGACCCACAGGGGACTGTGTGTTATAAAGCAATGTATAAAAAGGCACTGCAGTGCCGGGGCAGCTTTCCATGCACTTCAACACAACGATCATTTGATCAAATTAGTTCGTATTCATCAATGAATATTTAAATTTGGGAATGTCAATTACAAACACCATTACCAGTGATATCAGTAATTATTTGTATTATTATTAATATTACTCTGCTGATCTCCTTTTTTCCCCTAATGTCAACACATTATTAAGGAAAGGTGCCACAATAAAAACTGATAGAGGACATGAAATTCCAGTATAATCAATACTTCGCCACAATGAAAATTATACATAGGCTTCTTTATTCTTCCCAACCAAAATTAATGCCTCTGGTCTAGACTGCAGTTTACTTGTCTTAAAGATCACTTACGAAGAAAAATATTAGACTCATGCATCTCTTTTTTTCCTCTTTGTGTTTTATAAAGAAAGCCATATCACATATATATATATATATATAAAAAAAACAAACTTTTTTTTTGCATTTGAAATTAGAATTTGCCCTGTACGACTCTATGATGAAGAACTAACAATATGATGACACCACAAAAGAATGAAAGTTTAGCAAGTGAGAGGGAAAAGGCTGTTTAGTCAGATAGTGTATTGTTTGTGTTGTTAATAGCTATTTAACTGCAGTGATTATTGAACATTTTGAAGAAAGGAAGTCTTTGCTAAAATTTCAATACTAAGTTCTGAGAACTCATAATAGAACATGTTCTGAGACATTCAGCAAGTCCTCCAGAAAAAGCAGACTTCATATTCTTGATATTTCTAAGGCTAAAAAAAGCAAATTTTCTTCTCTGAAAAAAGAAAAATCTTTCAGGGCCTCTTTATACATCATAAAGAAGCAAAGTAACAACAATAACAAAAAAAAGAAAAAGAAAAAAAGAACACGAGCCCATTTGTATTTAAGTCTTTTGCAGCTTACTTTTAATGTTAGGGTCACAGAATTGAGAGCTGAAAGAGACCTAATCAGATCTTTTTATCCATCCCGCTGCAAGAATAAGAGTATAGCCTCAATCCTACAATGAGCTCCACACACACAGACCTCTCCTGCTCCCCCCATACCTAAGTGGAACTAATTACAGGATCAGCCTATATCCTCCCAATAAAAGCTGCATTAAATATTAAACTGATTCTAAATATTAATTCTGACCAAAAATATTAAAAAGAAGCAGTGAAATGAGAATACATTATCTAAAAAGGAGGATAATCTCTGCTGAGGACAAAACACATGAAACGCTATTCAAAGGATTACAGAGAGAGTGAGCAAAAAAGACAACCAACATCAAGTTTTTTTAAGCAAATGGATAATTTTTAGAAGAAATACATTTCTCCTTTGATGGAACTAAATACAGCAAGCCAGTGAGTTTCAGACAATTGATTCAAACTTTATTTTCCTCAAATCAAAAAAGTACAGATTTGATCACGGAACAAGGTCTGATCAGATTTTTCCAATCAATTTGAAAGGCTGGTTCTGAGTTCTGACAGAGCACCAGCACCCTCTGCTGGAGATACCAAGTTTAATAGCCCATTTAGAGGAAAAATGAGCAAAGCAAATCAATTTCTATTATAAAGACACAATATGCAATTTTTGTTTTAAATGGGCTACAAATTGGACCCAGTTTAACTTAACAAACAACAGCAACACTAAACAGCTTGCTAAACTTTGGCAGACAGAACAGTCACTTTTAAGAGACCAGATCATCCTAGCAGATCATTATGTTTGGTATCTTTGCCAGCTCAGAAACCATTGTTTATAATTTAGTCAACAGTAGAATAAATTTAACTGTTGCAGGTAGTAAACATCATTTTTACTGCTGTTCACAGTAGAAAGCACCTGTTCTGCACTACTGAATAGTCCAGATGCAGTCTGGCAGAACAGGGCTTCCATAATGCTGAATCTTCCAGCTAACCCCTCAGTGATGGCATTCCATCAATTTCATTGATGCTGTGACAAATAACAGCAGCACATTAAAGGTGCATCTACACTACACTGTTTTTCCTTAAAACTTCCCACTGTAACACTGGCATGGGTGCAGCGGTGCCAGTGGTATCAACAGCAGAACGGCTAGTGTAGGCTAGCCACTGGCTTTTTAACTAAAGTGCAGTCCAGACCTGCTCTAAGCCCTATCTACACTAGAACTTCCATCATGAAGCTGCAACAGCGATGTATCACAGGTCCCAATTTTCCTGGTGTACACATAAGCCTTGTCTACACACAAAAGTTATATAGTTAAAATATAGTATAGTGAAAGTGGTACAGCCTCCCTAGTGCAGATTCAGTTATACTGGTATTTATACAGGTAGTATTGCATCCACACTAGGGGTTGTATTGGTATAACTATATCGGTGAAAAATAAAAATCACACCCCACCCCAACATAGTTATCCCAGAACAAAAACTGTATGTAGAGCAGACCTCAGTCAGAAGGGTTAAGACTGGCAAACTGAATCTGTGTGCAGCTCATGGGAGTGTGGGAAACAAAAGAGTCAATGTGAGTTCAGGACAGAGTATTCATTAGCCTTAGGATTGAGTTTCCTGGTTTTTGCCAGTTTGTTTCTCATTGAACAGTTTTCAAAAGTAGCTTTTTGTTCTTCTGATTTCCTTCTTAATATATAGTAATGGAAAGCCATGATATTCAAATTATTTCTTGGAGACTCGTCTCTTCAATAAATACACATTAAGCTGCTTAAAATGGTTTGTTTTGTTTTTTAAATGTCTTGAAAACAGGAATGGGAATCTTTTGATGGACTGTAATGGGTTTCAGCTCAAACCCTTATATAATATACTTGACCCAAAGATCTCAAAAGGCCTCACAAATATCAGCCTAAGGTATTAAACACATACATAAAGAAATTTATTTTTTTTAAATACATGGGGCTTTGGCATGCATCTCCATCAGTGCAACAGTACGAGCCGAACTACAGACCTGCTGCTGGAGTTTTTACCACTGTGTCCTCTAACCCTTGTCTCTGCCTCAAGAGCTCTTTCTTATTGGCAACATTTAATGAGGAGGCACAGTCTGCAATTTATTCACCAGGCTGAGGACACCCAGGTTCACAGCTCTACCACAGCTGACCTGGCCACAGCAGTGGAACAAATTACCCAGTACTTCTGGATGGAATTTTCAGGAGTTCAGCACCCAACACACTGAGGTCTTTTGAAAATTGGCCATAAGCAACACAATGGGAGCTGCTGGATGCCAAGCCCTTCTGAAGATATGACCCTTAATTAGGTGCCTAAATAGGAGTGGAGCTCTTTTGAAAATCTAGCCCTCATTGTGGATGCTTGAGCACTCCAAAATCTGGCCTTGGGCTCTTCTATATATCACCCTATATAACCATGGGACTGGGTGAGGGCTAACTGTTTGCTACTTAATTCAGATAAAACTGAGACAAGGGCAATGGTTTGGAGAAAGCAGCCAGAACAGTTGGCAGATGTTGGGGAGGGGATGGACTGAGGGCTGCAGGGGCTTGGGTCTATTTTACCATTCTCATCTTAGCTGGTAGATATTTATTTGCATGTCAAGGTGTGGTAAATAGTCCTTTATAGTGTATTTTGTATTGTGTGTTTTAATTTATGGGATGGCCATAAAGACAATAGGATGGACACCTACGGAGAGTTTTATAAACCTAAAACAAATAAAATTGTGAGGGCTACTAAGAATAAAGAAATAATAATAATGATAATCAATAGTACAACACAAATAGATAAGATTCAACATACAGCAAGGTCAATTTCAACAGCAATTGTTCTAGTTCTGGAGAGCTTCATCCTAATAATAACAACACTTTACACTTACATATAATCCCAAAGCACTTTTTAACCATACAATCACCAGTGAGATGCAGTTAACTCTGGGGTGGAGGGTGACAGCCAAACAACACACAGCACGTTGCACAAACCATGTGGGGAACAAAGGCTCCTGAGAAGGCAACCAAAGCGAACTCCTACTCTTACTCAAAGTGACAGGTGGTTTCAAACCTGAGGCGCCACGCTTTTCAACACACTGATACTCAGGTCCATGGCAGGTATACACGAGGAGATCACTGCAAGATTGGAAGGTGCTAAAAGCAGGAGTCCTAAGAATTTGAAAGGAATTGTGACACCAGTACAGGACACTTATACCACAGAAAGTTTGGACACTTCTCCCTTTTATTAGCTGTGTTGTACATGCTGGGCCGCTCGTACACCCCTCTCCCCATACTCACACTAACCCTCGCCTCAGTCAGAAATATGAATTCAGTAGTCCTCTCTGGCTCTTGATCATGAATGCAGACTCCTAGGCTTCGGACATCAATAAGCATTTCATACAAAGTGGAACAGCTCCTCCAGGAGAAACTCCCACCCCAGATTACCCTAGCCCACGGGATGCTACGTTCACATGGGAAACCTGGGTTCAACTCCCTGTTCCACATCAGGTAAAGTAGGGATTTAAACCCAGGTCTCCCACATCCTCCACCACCTTTATGAGAGAAAGGGCTAACCTGGCGTAGGCATCTAACTTCAAGAAAGGAGTCGTGGCTTGTATTCTGAGTAGAGGGAAGCACCTCCCTCTGGCCCAGAGTTAGGAGCCCAACTCCTTTTGAGGGGCAAGACTTAGGCCCTACCTTTCTCTTCAGCATTTCCCACTGGCTAGCTTAGGCAGCTCCCAGCTCAGTTTGCTGGCTTGGTGGGTCCCATTCTTAGGTGCCTAAATCTCCCAGGCATTGTACAGGAAACCTGGTCACCTAATTCAGAGCTGTGGATTCAATTAGGAGGCACGACACCTAAAAATGAGGTGCTGCTATGCTGAGTCTAAATCTCCTTTGCAGATCTAGCCCTAATTCTGTAGTAGCACCAGGAATGGCACCTAGATCATCGTTCCTTTCTCTTTAGTTCCACCTAATATTTGAGGCTCCTTCTATACTGGCAATTTTCAAGAATTTTCCCACACTTGTACTAGCACTGGTGCAATTCCACGGTGATAGCAATGGTGGGAAAGCTAGACCAGGCCCAGGCATTTTTACCTCCATTATCTACACCTGCTCAGAGAAGGGTTAGACACCAGGACTATACCCAAGGTCTTTAGATGTATTAACCAGCCTTATAACAGCTCATTAAATAAATGAAGTGACAGCACTGATGGCGCATTGTATTGTGAGGCAATGATCTCTTTGGTGAGAAGACAAACCAAGAGGCCACAATCAAGTACTTTTCCTACACAGTGAGAGTGCTGCAATTAGGTCATCATTGAGCATTATCATCACAATCCAGGGCAGACACATTCCTAGAGAATAACTATGACATGACATCAAGCATTCAGACTGCAGAAGAG
Source organism: Trachemys scripta elegans (assembly GCF_013100865.1). Taxonomy (NCBI): domain Eukaryota; kingdom Metazoa; phylum Chordata; order Testudines; family Emydidae; genus Trachemys; species Trachemys scripta. The sequence goes on from NC_048306.1 coordinate 19,504,507, forward strand.
GATATTATCTGTAGTGGTACTCAAAGTGAACACTGTAGGGAAACATCAATCCTGGGGTGTTCTATTTCCAATAGGCAGAGGAAGAGGACAAGATATGTAAATCTGGTTTAGCACTAGGATAGGATTCAGAGTTTGTGTTTGAGGCTGACACAGGAGAATTCAGATCCATTTATGACAAAGTGTCACATGCTGACCTTACAAAATTTTGCCCCAGCATTCTTCACAAATTTTCCCTCATCTTAGAATAATAGAATATTAGGGTTGGAAGAGGCCTCAGGAGGTCATCTAGTCCAATCCCCTGCTCAAAGCAGGACCAACACCAACTAAATCATCCCAGCCAAGGCTTTGTCAAGCCGGGCCTTAACAACATCTAAGGATGGAGATTCCACCACCTCCCTAGGTGACCTATTCCAGTGCTTCACCACCCTCCTAGTGAAATCTTAGGAGTCATGTAAACTGAATTTAGACTCTGAGTTCCAGTTCTGGGCAATCTCTAATTCTGAATGATTCTTTCTCTTCTATGAATAGACTGAAGTAGATCCAGGGCCAACTCTGATAGGTTCAGACTCCAGCTTTGAATAAGTTCCCTAACTTTCAGATACTTATTCGAATGACAGAACTTGGATAAGGGACCAACGGACAGAATATTCTCCACAAGGCCCCTCAACCCTGGAATTCACTCCCCAGCTCCCTTTCCTTTGGTCTGTAATAACCTAAATACATTGATCTACAAGACACACCACAAAGCCCTTTGATTTGAGCAGGTGCTTGAGGAGAATTGAGATTTGAGAGCTAATAGGGTATGGAGTTTTATTTGATATGGAAATTGTGGTTTTGTGGAATGGCTTCCCGTGTGTGGGAAAAGGTCATTGGTTTGTCACTGCTGCTTTCATTAACTGGATTGTATTCTTAATGATCTGTGGAGGGTGCCCAGAGCCTGCAACAGGCATCCTTAATGCGGATAATAATACTTACCTGTTTTGTAAAGCACTTTGAGATCTACTGAAGAAAAGTGCTAAGTAAACACTAGGTATTATTATGATATATTGGAATCAAAATAAAATTCAAGCAGAAGCTCTCCTCCCTTGAACAAGTCGTATTTCCTGCTTCTATCACACCGCCTTGGGACTGAAATCAGGATCTTTGCCAGGATTAAGCCACTAATTTTATGTGAAGTGACAGTTAGTTCCAGAACTTTGCTCCCTGCTGTGGCCCCTTTGAGACACGCTAACCAAGCAGCTGAGGATTCCTCCAGCATAGGAAGCAGCAGGAGGAAGAGGCATTACTGAAGAGCCTTGTGCTGCAGGCATCCTGGGCTAGTAGAACAACCCCTAGGAAGCCACTGCTGTGGGAACTTTGGGCTGCTCCAATTTATGTGGAGGGGTCTATCAGCTCTTGGCTGCCCCCAAGAGAACAAAGGAGGTTTAAACCCACCTTGGGTCCAATTTATATGCTATGCTTCATCAGTACCCAAAATCTAGCTTTTACTGCCCAATCTTGCAGCCCTTACACAGGTAAATACAGGACTGGCTCTAGGCACCAGCAAAGCAAGCACGTGCTTGGGGAGGCACAATTCCAGGAGCGGCATTTTTTTGTTTGTTTGTTTTTGGCTTGGCCAGTTGCGCTCTCAGAGATTGGGGCAGCAAATTTTTTGCTTGGGGTGGCAAAAAAAAAAAAAAAACTAGAGCTGGCCCTGGGTAAATAGCGCACTGAAATTAATAGGATTTATTCCCTGTGCTTGGATTGCAGGGTCAGGCTCATAGTGGATATTTAATAGGTTTAACAAAGACAGAATCCCAACCTACATATTCTCCCAATTTGCCATCACCTCAGTGCCTGGCCTCAAAGATCATTAGGCCCAGATCCTGCCCAAGGCTGCGGTGATTAGCAGGATCCTGACACTTATTCAAGAACAAAGAACTGAAATAAATTTATGGAGCTAAATGTGATTTGCAGGAAGTGGCACAAAACTATAACTACTGACTCTGCTGGGATTATTGCAAACTGAGTGAAAAACTTGTTCTCTTGACACATCCCAGCTGGTGGGTATGGATTCACTTACCCTCTTTCGAATGTAAAGAGGCCATAGGGGACGGATGGAAAAAGAGAGCAGAATCTTTATGTAGATGCTATAATAAAACTATAATAAAGAACAATATTGTCAGACATATAGATGAACATCATTTGTTGAGGAAGAGTCAACATGGTTTTAGTAAAGGGAAATCATGCCTCACCAATCTACTAGAATTCTTTGAGGGGGTCAACAAGCATGTGGACCAAGGGGATCCAGTGGATATAGCGTACTTAGATTTTCAGAAAGCCTTTGACAAGGTCCCTCACCAAGGCTCTTACGCAAAGTAAGCTGCCACAGGATAAGAGGGAAGGTGCTCTCATGGATTGGTAACTGGTTAAAAGATAGGAAACAAAGGGTAGGTATAAATGGTCAGTTTTCAGAATGGAGAGAGATGAATAGTGGTGTCCTTCAGGGGTCTGTTCTGGGACCAGTCCTATTCAACATATTCATAAATTATCTGGAAAAAGGGGTAAACGGTGAGGTGGCAAAATTTGCAAATGATACAAAATTACTCAAGATAGTTAAGACCCAGGCAGACTGTGAAGAGCTACAAAAGGATCTCTCAAAACTAGGTGACTGGGGAACAAAATGATGGGGTTTAAATTAGCTGTTACCACTCAAGAAAGATTTTGGAATCATTGTGGATAATTCTCTGAAAACATCCACTCAATGTGCAGTGGCAGTCAAAAAAGCAAACAGAATGCTGGGAATAATTAAGAAAGGGATAGATAATAGGACAGAAAATATCATGTTGCCTCTATATAAATCCATGGTACGCCCACAGCTTGAATACTGTGTGCAGATGTGGTCACCCCATCTCAAAAAAATATATATTGGAATTGGAAAAGGTTCAGAAAAGGGCAACAAAAATGATTGGTGGTATGGAATGGCTTCCGAATGAGGAGAGATTAATAAGACTGGGACTTTTCAGCTTGGAAAAGAGACGGCTAAGGGGTGATATGATTGAGGTCTATAAAATCATGACTGGTGTAGAGAAAGTAGATAAGGAAATGTTGTTTACTACTTCTCATAACACAAGAACTAGGGGTCACCAAATGAAATTAATATGCAGCAGGTTTAAAACAAATAAAAGGAAGTATTTTTTCAACCAATGCACAGTCAACTTGTGGAACTCCTTGCCAGAGGATGTTGTGAAGGCAAAGACCACAACAGGGTTCAAAAAAGTAATAGATAAATTCATGGAGGATAGGTCCATCAATGGCTATTATCCAGGATGGGCAGGAATAGTGTCCCTAGCCTCTCTTTGCCAGAAGTTGGGAACAGGCGACAGGGGATGGTTCGCTTGATGATCACCTGTTCTATTCATTCCCTCTGGGGCACCTGGCATTGGCCACTGTCGGAAGACAGGATACTGGGCAAGATGGACCTTTGGTCTGACCCAGTAGGGCTATTCTTACGTTCTTATGCTACAGGTTTGGGGCTGGGGGTGCAGGTGGGGCAGAGCAGTCCCACACTTTGGTGTTGGGGGAGGGCTCTCTCTGGGCTTTAAGGCAAGCTGGAGGGGGGACGGAAACCCCTTCCTCTGTCTAATACCCCCACCCTTCTTGTATCCAAGTACCTCACAGTTATTAATTAATAGACTCCCTCTGCCCCCCAAGGTCACAAAAGGAAGCTGTGGAAGAGCCAGGAACTGAATGCAGGTCTCCAGAGTCCCAGCTCAGTGCCTTAGCCACAAAACCCGCCCTCCAGCTCCTGCCTCCGCCCGCTAGAGTGGGGCAGGGGAAGAGAGGCAAGAGAACCCCGGGCTCTGAATTCCGGGGAGCGCAAGACAGCTCCTTTCGGGCGATACAGCGTGGGCAGGGAGCCAGTAAAGCCAGACTGCACCTGTAGGACTCCGGTGCAGGTGCAGAAAGGGGACAGAAGGGGAGGGCAGCCCCCTGCCACCTGCGGGGAGCTAGGGGGAGGGCAGCCCCACCCCCGGGACTCTGGGGAGGGAGTGGCGCGGACTAGGACAGGGTTTGGTTGGGGGAGGAGGGAAGAGATGGCCAGCGAGGGGAGGGGAGGCCAGTCCCCCTCTCTCGCGGCTCCGGGGGGAGGGGAGGGATCCAGCCGGTTTTGTTTCTCGCCGCTGCCCTTTGGAGGGAGCTAGAGCCGCAAATCCCTGTCCCAGCAAACGCCCTTAAAGCCCCGTGACAGCGAGAAGGGGGAGGAGATCGCCGCCCCCCCCCTTTGTTGGCGGACACAAAGCAGTTCAAAGGGCAGCAGCGGAAAAGCGATGGCAGATCCTTCTTCCTCCCCCTGGGCTGCCGGGAGCCGCTCCCGGGTGCGCCCGAGCCTGCCGCACAGCCCGGGCACGGCCAGCGAGCCACGCGCCCAGCCCCCGGGGGCAGCAGCTGGGTGTAGCCAGGTACGGAACCGCGCACGCTCGTGTGCCGGGTAGATCATCCCCCTCCGCCCTGTGGGGCAGCGCCCCAGCTGCTTACCCCGCGGGCACCTGCCCCAGCAGCCGCCCACACTTCATCCATCTTGCGCCGCGTCCCCTGGAGGTGACAAAGCCGAAGCCGGCACGACAATGAGACACACCGAGGCGCTCTGGGAACTGCCTACCGCCGCTTCGGTGATTAACTTTCACCAGGCACCTCCAACTACGACTCCCAGCATGCCCCACTGTGGGAACCCGCTGCAAAGTCTGCTGGGAAGTGTAGTTCTCTCGCCCTTACACGCCCCCAAAAGGTCCCCAGGGAAGACGTGAGTCCACAGCTGTGCTGCACTGGGGGTCTCAGCCCGGATCCCAGTGCCTTGTGAGCCATAGTGAAAATAACCACCGCTGTTATGTGTCTATATATACAAAAAGCAACCTTTCGCTTGAATGACTTATGTTAGGCTAAGGCAGAGGGTGTCCAATTGTCTCTTGATGAACTGGCTGTCCTAACTGTTGTTTTATACATATATATAGTATTAGGTACAGTACACCTACAGCCATAGAGAGAGAGAGAAGAGAGCATTCACCATAAAGACATGTTCCCTTCCCCGGATTTTATCCAATAAACTACAACCCCAAAAGCCTGAGATTTGTAATGAGTAGATTGCATTTGAAGTCTAAATATTTATTACTTTTTACATTTGAGACTAACTGTTGAATCCAGTGTGGGACTGAGGGAGAAAAGAAACTAGAAATAGCTTTAAAAAAAAAAAACATTTTAATTTAGCTTCCTCTGACCATGCATGAATACTTACGTAGATTTTTGCAGGTCTGGCTTCTAGCTGTTATTCACGTTTTGTAGGCAGCTGTACTCCACCATGTTTTATAACAGCCCTGTCTCATTCATCCAGCCCCGTTGACAACACAACTCATTGGTATACCACTCTTGTTCTTTTATGCCATTGGATTGTGGGGGACCAATAACAAATTCCTTATGTAGCGGCTTTCTCAATATTTCCAGTAAGAGGTTCGTGTGTGCCCATTAAATACTAACAGCAATTTTTTCATCAGCAGTGCCATAAAAATTGCTCAGACTCAAATGTGATTAAGGGCAGCATCCATGCACCGTGATTTCTATTAACAGCATTTTTTTGTTGCCTGATTCTGGAACTTGCTACTCACATTTAAAAGGTTTCAGTTTCAATATAACTTATCTGACTTTGTTTAGCTTTCAAACCTATGAAACTCACTGCCCCCAAATGATCCCAAGCCTTCACAATGGGATTTGAGAACTCTCTCTTTACATGTGCCATCCCATGACAACAGGGCCAAAGAAAGAGAAAAGGGGAACATTCCAAAATGAGCATACAAGGTATCCACATACTATCTGTAGATACTTGTATTAGTAGGCAGTATAGTTCACAGCGATTTAAAATTTTATGCAACCCTTAATTTTGTTTTAGCACCTAGATACCACTGTACAGAACCAATATGCTACATTACAGCACAAGCCATTTAAAAATTATTTACAGTATAAATATCTTGATAGACCACTTTAATGGCTATTTCTTGTGCATTGCTGGATTTGCATTTTTTTAGATAAACCTTGCATAGTTTTAAATGATACTCTTGTAGATATGATTTTATTATTCTGCTTTTATGTTTTAATTGTATTTGTTTAGAATTTGATTGGGAGGGAGTGAAATCAAAAACATTAAAGGTTATCTCCATACTATATTAGTTATAAATCATCCTACAATGGAAATGTGGTGCTAGAACACAGAAAAATCATGAGCTGATGATGGCAAATGTACAGAATAATATATTTAGCAAGTGAAGAGTAACAAAAATATAGACGCAAGAAAGAACTTCAGTCCTTGCTGCTGGGAGTTAAACATTTTAAAATAAAAGGCTTGAAAAGACTTGTGTGAATTTAGTCCTGGTGCTAAGTGTCACATTCACAGCAGTTGAGTGAAGCCTTTCATTTATGCACAGAACCAATATGCTACATTACAGCACAAGCTATTTAAAAATTATCTACAGTATAATAAAAAAAATCATGAGCCACCTCAGTACTTCATCAGCCCTGTGAATAACATCAATCCTAACTTGGAAAGACCATCTTTAGAGGTGTGGGGGCCATACCTCATTCAGTCCTCTGTCAGCTGAATCTAACAAGGAGGCCTATTACACTAGGACTGCCACACTTGACAGTAACAGTTGTTGATTGTCAACTGTTACAATTTTATTATCCCTTTTCCTGCATTTCTAAGGCATCTGCATGTATGTAAGAGCAGCAGCCGTTTCCTGAGTCACAATAGATTCAGCATGTCAGAGAGAGACACTGTCCTTGGAGGCATTACTTTTGTTCTTCCTTGTTTTATTTCTCTTAATCTAGGGTTTCCTCAAACTTGTTCATAATCCAGGCCATATTTTAACATTCTCATGGATGGTGCCCTTTTTCTTTACAAGTACATGATATTCTTGTGGCAACTACTGCAATTGCTTGCATGGAATAGTGATGTTACAGGAAATTTTTTAATGTAGTTGTCTTAAGTGGATCCAGTAGCTGAAAAAGAGCAGACTGGGGTGGAGGCAGAGGGTTGCATTTATAAATGCAAGCATTAGAGGTGTTCAAACAAACAAACAAACAAAAAAAAAGGCAATTTTTTCATAACCAGCTCTCCCACAGCATGTGTGAAATTCAACTCAGCCAAGCTGTAAAGAAAGTGTTCTTGTCTGTGTAGACAGATGTCAAAGGACAGTGTTTTAGGCCCAAGTACCTATACCTGCAAAAACTTGTTTTGTTTACACAGATAAGAGAAAGTCGTGTTAGATCACCTTTACCTAACAGTAATATTTCACAAGTTACTGCTGTAGCATCTACAGTCTGAACAATCCATGGAGAGTCCAGTAGGAGTCAGTCTAGTAAGAAGCTAATTAGATGTTTGCTTACAGCATTTACGTTTCAGTCCAAAAGGCACATAAGGTACCAAGCTCCCACATCTCACTGATACAAGATATGTCCCAGAAGCCAGAGCATATGCCATCTCCCTTCCGCCCAGTATTTTTTTCTGTTGAAGACTGGATATTTTAGAACACTGTCACTAAATGTCCTGTACTGGGAAGCTCTTAGGAGTCTCCTCAGCTGCTACATCCTGTTACGTAACAGCAGTTCTCAAACTTTAGCAACCCAAGGACCCCCATTTTGATTTAAAATTTTCAGGGACCCCCAAGCCCTGCTACTCAGCCCCTGCCCTATTCCTACCCCTTCTCTGAAGCACTGCCCCCGCTCACTCCATCCCCCCCTCCTTCCATCATTCGCTCTCCCCCACCCTCACTCCATTCCCCCTCCCTCCATCGCTCTCCCCCACTCACTCGCTTTCATCACGCTAGGGTAGGGGGTTGGGGCGCAGGAGGGGGTGCAGAGTGTGGGCTCTGAGAGGGAGTTCGGGTGTGGGGTGCAGGCTCTGGGCTGGGGCAACGGGTTGGGGCGTGGGCTCCAGCCAGGCAGCGCTTACCTCGGGTGGCTCCCAAAACCTCCAGCACAGCCCTTTGGCAGCGGTTCCTAGGCAGGGGGTGGGGGGGGTGTCAGGGGTCTCCGCGCACACAGTTAGCTCCCATTGGTTGCAGTTCCTGGCCAATAGGAGCTAAGATGACCAGACAGCAAATGTGAAAAATCGGGACAGGGGAGGGTGGTAATAGGAGCCTATATAAGAAAGACCCCCAAAATCAGGACTGTCCCTATAAAATCAGGATATCTGTCAACCCTAATGAGAGCTGTGGAGTCAGCACTTGGGATGGGGAGGCAGCACATGGAGGCCCCCTACTCTGCCGCTCATGGACACGCTGGCAGCTTCCAGCACTGCGAAGCTGGGGCAGGCAAGGGAGCCTACCTTAGCTCTGCTGCGCCATCAGATTTTTAGCATGCAGGAGGCTCTGAGAGGGAAGGGGAGGAGTTGATCAGTGGGGCTTGCAGACCCCCAGGGGTACCCTCGGGGACCCCCAGGGGTCCACAGACCCCAGTTTGTGAAATGATGTAATAAGTTTAGAACAAGCGGGGAGAGGGGGAGATGGAGGAGGGGTTCTTTTATTTTAAATTTATTCTCTTTAAAATGCAGTTTCTATGATCGCTACCCAATTATCCTCTAGCCATGGTTATAGGATCTCGGCTAAGAGTTTCAGCTAAGCCACACTTAGTGCTTTTATAATTGCTTCCCATAAGAGTTTGAAAGGAAGTTGATTCTCAGAGTGAGCCTTTGTTTCTTCCTTTGTTTCGCTTGTGTTTGCATGCAGGAGAGGGAAGAGAATGCTTATTCAAATTCTATTTACCTAACTTTCAGGGATTCCTAGATTTCTAGTACTGGTATATCCAAACTGGATTTATCAATCATATCAGCTAAATGAGCTGATTTTTCAGATTTGCAAGTGCTTATCCATGTCTGAAATTTTCATCCTAATCTGTTATCTGAAATTAATTTTAGCTCTTATTTTATCAAATAGTGCAGAAGTTCTGGCATACCAGTATATATGCTGATTTTTTAGGGTAAGGTCCTGTTCTTGCCCTGATAACATAATCTGGCATCTGCAAGTGCTTCAAAGCAATGAGCATCATGCCATGAAAAATCAGTTTCAGGAGTATATATTAGGATGCTTATAATTCCAAACACTTGGACAGCCTGAAAATGCATTTTAGAAGACTGCAATGCATTAGCACAAAAGGGAAAAAACCCAAACAATATGAAGCATAGCTTTAGATGAGTGTGTTCTTATGCAGGTGACCAACTCTGTGAAGGAAGGAACACATACCAATTGGTTAGCACTGACATTTATTCAGCAGCTATTACAGTCAATCTCAAAAACAAATTGTTTTTGAACTGTGTCAAGTGACAAAAAACAGCTGCTAAAAACACTGATAAAGCTTACTGCAGCAATCTATTTTGAGAAACAGACATTTAATAAGGGTTAATCTCTTTAAAAGGCAAAATATAAATATATACACTCTAAATTAACACCACCAATTTAACGCACTACATTAGTTCAAGTGGGATAACAGTGGACAAATCCACATCATGTAAACTGTAGACTCAAGCCATCTCGGTTGTCATCTTCTCATACTACCATCTAATTTCGGTTTACATTCTGTGATCTGCCTCTTGCAGAGATGAGATACAGAAGCGCAGCAGTGTTGATGGTTAGGGGCTGTGCACAGGAACATACTGGGGAAGTGTTCTGTCCATTACACATTGCTCAGAGCATTCACACCAGGAAGAACTTTACCTGTTAGCAATTTAAAAACCCAAGGAAAAAAGTTAGGTTTACTTAAAAAAAAAAAAAAAAAAAAAATCTAGGTTTAACCTAGTGTCTTGGAACATTTTAACAATCAGTCACAACTGAGCTGCAAGAGGACACTAACCCCATATACCCCTGTTAATTTTTGTAGCCATTAGTATTATACTTAGCTGCTTTATATGAGCAAACACATATTAAAGCGCCAATGAACATTTGATACACAACTGTATTCATATGAAAACAGAAAATCCCTTTACATAAAAGTTTAAAAGTCAAGATTCTTCTGCACAATTAACATGACTTGTACAATTCTATCCAAGTCCCTCTTATGGACTAATCCAAAGCTCACTGAATTCAATGGAAAAAGACTCCCATTGACTGCAATGGGCTTTGGATATGGCTGTTAATGCTGTTCCATATTTTTGAATCATAGGTGACCTGGAAATGGAAAGGATTTTGTGGGGAGTTAATATTACAAGCTTTTTTTTTTTTTTTAAAGAATTACTTGTGTTAAAAACCAAATTATTAAGTACAAGGTTTTCCCCCCCCCCCCCCCCCAAAAAAAAATCTATTTTTTCATTGTTTATGCCATTTTACTCCTGCACCTCATTCGGTTTGGATGATGAAAATAGACTATTTGTTTTCACTTTTGTTGAGTCACTCTTATTCTTATGCTGTAGTACAATGCTGCAATAGCTGATTTTTAAAAAGCTCACTAGTGTTCTCAACACAAAAGTTACTTTAATTTTGAAAACGTATTTCTAATCTGTTAGGGGTTTATTAAGTTTAAAGAGACTGTACACACAAAACCTACATTTGGGCCAAAACTAAACAACTTTGTCCTTTCAAGTCAGCCAGCTGCATAGTGCCCCTTCCAGCAGTTTGCATTCTTTCCCTTCACCATTACTCCCTAGGCAACAGAAACAAAAGCCCTGTCTAGCATACAACTGCTGAACTGCACTACTGTCTATTGTGGCTTCTCTTTTATACAGTATGTGACAGCACTAGAGAATTTACACATATTGGAAAACAGCTAATTATCAGAGGAAATGAAAACCCATTTACAGTACAATGCAGCCCCCAAATTTACTAGTATAGAGTTATAAGTGACCACTAGAGGGCACCTTAAAACTAGTGGTTAATTTAAAAGGATGTTCTAAAGCAGGGGTCTCAAACACAGCTCTTCCCCGCGGCCCGCCAAGCTCCCCGTGCCCCCCCGTTACTTCCTGTTGCCACCAAACTCCCCTCACCCCTGCCCCCCCGAGTTATTTTATGTGGCAGCTAAGCTCCCCGGGCGCCGCTCCCCAATGGTTGGGGCCGGGTCTCTCCCCTGGCCCCGCCTGCCGCCCCCACGCACCTCCCCCGAGTGTCACCTGGCCTCACTTGCTGCCCCCTCACCGCCAGAGCCTGCAGCTCCCCCTGACTCCCGTTCTGCCGGCTTCTGGCATCACCTGTTGCTGCAGGGTCCTAGTGCCCCCCTCCACTAAGACCAGGGCAGGCTGCCCTTCCCCTGCCCTAGTCCTGAGCCTCTCCAATGCCCCAAGCCTCTCCAAAGCCCCAAACCCCTCATCCCCAGCCCCACAGCCCTCACCCCCTCCTATCCCCAAACTCTATCCCAGAGTCTGCACCCCAGACCCCCTTCCCCATCCAAACTCCCTCCCAGAGCCTTAGGCAAGTGGGGGTGGAATTGGGGGGCAGGTTCTGGGCACCACCAAAATTTCTACAAACCTGCCACCCATGGAAGAAGCAGAGCAGGGGTGGAGTGGTGGTACAGCCCAGTGCAGTGGGGGGGGGGAGGGAACGACACTTTATTGAGTGTATATATTTTATTAAAACCAGTTATAGGAGGAGGCGGAGAAGAGACGGGGCAGGGGTGGGGCCTCATGGAAGGGGTGGAGTGGGGGCGGGGCCAAGGGCAGCGAGCGGGGGTGTCAGTGATGCAGCCCTTGGGCCAATGCACTAGTCCTCATGTGGCCCTCATGGTCATTTGAGTTTGAGACCCCTGTTCTAAAGCTACTGTAAATTTTGGTTAGAAGTACAGACTACTCAGCCTTTTTACACAGGTTGCTTTTTGAAACCCTTTAAAGAACTATTACAAGGAATAACTAACTATGCTTGGTGTTAGCATCTGAGACAAAGCCTCTCAGTATGTTTAAATTTTCCTTTTTTTTTTTTTTTTTTTTTAATTGGGGGTGTGCAGGGGAGAAAGCAAAAAGCATGACCGGGAGTTTAAAAAAAATAAGGCCAGCACTTAAAATAGTCCGTTCTAGTTTCTACTGATCCATTTCTGCCCCTTCTGGAATGAGAAACTGTTTTTAGAATAGTATTGGAAGAAAAGAGGAAAGGAAAGGAAAGGAAAGGAAAAGGAAGTAGAGTAAGGAAGGAAAGAATTATTTAAAATACAAGTCACTAGGTATCTCAAAGGTAGTGACGAAGCACATCCTGTGGCTAGTGAAATACAAGGGACACATTACACTACTGTGCGACCACAAAGTAAGCCCCAGCCTAGCTGAGAACAGGCAGATCTACTGCCCCTCCCACCTCAGTTTCTGAACTAGATTAACAGAAGAAAAGAAGTTACCCTCTAGAAGTTCCAAGCTGGCACCACCTCCGGTGCTGACATGGCTGACTTTATCCTCTGTGTTCCATTTAGCACAGGCAGTAGCAGTGTCTCCACCACCTGTTTAACAAGGCAAATTAATTATAGATAGAAGAAAATTTAAGTTCATCCAACTAAGAGAAAGCTGGCAAGGAAGAGCGTGCTCTTCCTTGCAAGGCTATGTGTCAGCCGAGTCCACCGCAGAAGTGTGTGCAGCATCCTTCAAGGCCATACTTGCTGCCAGAGCAGAACTGAACATTCCCTTAAGGAAGGGCATGAGATTTTACAATCACTTAATAACTTGATGCCAGTAAGCAGCAGCTTTTCCATTTGAATTTAAGAGGGGAAAAATGTATCTCCACAAAATCTTACCAATAATGCTGATGCAACCCTGGCCAGTAACTTCCACCACTTTATCCATCAGCGCTTTGGTTGCTTTGGCAAACTTGTCCCACTCAAATACACCAACTGGACCATTCCACACAATTTGCTTGGCCCTGCCCACAGCTTCCACAAACTTCTTAGTACTTTCAGGACCACAATCCAAGCCCTAACACAGGTAAGAGAACATGGATGCAATTACTATATAGCTTCATCAGAAATCACCCACATATAGGTGGCTAAAAAATAAATAAATATAACACTCACTAAATCAGAGATTCCTGCACCACCTCTTAGTCATATCAACCTGACAGGTGCTAGCCACAGTCTGAAAAACACTGTCACCTCCTTGGGACAAGGACCAGTGGACTTGTTTATAATGCAGTAAGCTCACTGTTGGTGCAGGAACAGCAACAGATTGGATAAGAGGTGAGAGCTTTTTCCCCCTCCCCATGCAGTGAATATTGAGGAACTGTTGCTGCTATATGGTGAAGCCTGCTGTGGTATCTCTCTTATTATGAACAGTCATTTTAAAAGAAAGTTAAAGCACTCAGAGCCTTGGAGATGAGCCTTTGCCATTCAGAATAAGTCTAAATACAGAAATTGCTCAACCCCTACTCTAGGCAGAACCCCTCTGATCTGAAATCTGAAGGTTTTAAAGGGAAATTTTATTTTATTTTTTATCTTAGGATCAGAAAAGTTACTCAAGCTTTATACTTAAAAATGCAAGACAAGCCACATATTTTCACAACTTATTTGGTCAATATACACTAAAGAACCTGCACAGAATCTTAGACAAGATGCACATCTTCTCCCCAGAGTACTTTCCCTAGTCTTTATTTCTTAGTGAGACTGGAAATAAGGTGTCCATTTTTAACAGGAAGGTTACTTAACCATTAAAAAAATGCTCCAGTTCAAAAGAATTATTTTGGGGAAGATTTATGGCTTGTGCTATTCAGGAGGTCAGACTAGATGATTACAATGGTCCCTTCTGGCCTTGGAATCTATGACTCTTATTACACCTACCATCCAGCCAGCAGGGATCCCCGAGGCCACAGTGGCTTCCCCACTTTGCGCATTCTCATCAAATTTATCTGCAGTAATAAAGTCAACGGGCAGAGTGATCCTCACACCATTCTTCTCAGCCTTGGCCATCAGGTCCTTGATGATCTTTGATCCCTCTTCATCAAACAGAGAATTGCCAATCTAGAGGAGGAAGAGCACAGTGGGATATTTGAAAAGAATTTATTTCAGCTTTCAATCAGTATGGAGGGGTTGCTATGGATTTACCAATCTGAAGCAACATGGAAAGCTTATTTTGAGGCTCCAAAGGGCAATCTACATTATGATAAAAAACTTGTGGCACCAAGTCTCAGAGCCCAGGCTACAGACCGAACTCAAGTGTCTAAACTGCAATTGTATAGCCCAACACCCCGAGTCCCACAAGCCCAAGTCGATTTGCTAGCCATAGCAGTGCCATGGGTCTTTTATTGCAGTGGAGATATACCCTAATATGCGCTTTGAGAGGGGAAATTCACCCCTGGGCAGAGGCTCAGCACGAGTTCTATGCCCCACAGAATTCCTTTTCTGAGGGCCGACACTTGATGCCTAGCCCTTGTTGCTGGCTTTCTGTACAGGGCTGAGCTTCGCCCGAGGTCTAAAGTACTTAATTTCAAAACATTATTCATTCCCCGACAGCATTCAGACCTCAGCAATAGGCACTCATAATGCTGGCAGATTGAGACCAATCAGTAGTACATTTGTTCTCCAGTTAGATTATGAACTTTCAATTCTGAACTCCAGGAGAAGGGAGAGAGAATGATCTAGTGCAAGCATCTTTACATCTGGCCTCCCTCTTGCTCCCCCTAAAATAGAACTGCTGGTTTCATACCTCCATGTTGTTGAGTACTTTGAGGAAAGTGAAAGCCATTCCACCACCAATGATCATCTCATTGACTTGATCCAACATGTTATTGATGAGCTGAATCTTATCCTGAACTTTAGCGCTGGTGGGAGGAGAGAGAAAGAGAAAGCAAGTAATATAGAAAGACATCACATCACTATTTGAGCAGGATTTATTTGATTTAAGCAGTGCATTTTTGCTGGATCTCTGTACCTTTCAGGAGGTGACAACATGCAAGACAGAGCCATTTTAGCTACCCAAGAATTGCAACACTCAGCCTGATATGCTCCAGGCTTTACATCTCAAGGCGGTCTTGCAGCAGCTGGTATAATAAAATCAGGAAGTAAAACAACAACAGCACTGGAAGCAACTCCTAGGAGATATTTATACAGCGATATGAAAATATTAAGTGCTGAATATCACCTATTCAAGCCTCACCACACCCATGTAGCGGCTACAATTCCCATTTTACAAACTGGGGAGAAAAAGTGACACTTGCCAAGCTTCCCAGCAAGATAGCAACAGCTCAATTGGTGGGCAAGTTTTGTAGGGTACACAGGGCCAAAGAGCAACCTAGAAACCAGGTCATATAGAAGTCCCACGCTCTGTGCAGCCAGCAGCAGTCCCAGGCTGGAAGAAGGTGCACGTGATAAGAACATTCAAAACGATAGGGTCTAAATTAGCTGTTACCACTCAAGCAAGAGACCTTGGAGTCATCGTGCATAGTTCTCTGACAACATTTGCTCAGAGTGCAGCAGCAGTCAAAAATGCTAACAGAATGTTAGGAACTATTAGGAAAGGGAAAGAGAAGAAGACAGTAAATAGCATGTCACTATATAAATCCATGGTACGCCCACACCTTTAATGCTGCATGCAGTTTTGGTCACCCCATCTCAAAAAATACATTAGAAACAGAAAAAGTATATAGAAGGGCAACAAAAATGACTACGGGTATGGAACAGCTTCCATATGAGGAGAGATTAAAAAGACTGGGACTTTCTGGCTTGGAAAAGAGACTAAGAGGGGGATATAATATACATCTATAAAATCATGAATCGTGTAGAGAAAGTGAATATGGAAGTGTTATTTACCCCTTCATATATCACAAGAACTAAGGGTCACCCAATGAAGTTACAGACAGGAGGTTTAAAACTAACAAAAGGAAGTATTTCTGCACACAACACAGTCAATCTGTGGAACTGGTTCCCAGGGGAGGTTGTGAAAGTCAAAACTATAACTGGGTTCAAAAAAGAATTACATAAGTTCGTGGAGGAGGACCGGACCATCAATAGCTATTAGTAAGGCTACGTTTTAGTCACGGGTATTTTTAATAAAAGTCGCAGACGGTCATGGGCAGTAAACAAAAATTCACGGCCCATGGCCTGTCCCCATGACTTTTACTAAAAATACCCATGGGGGCGGGTGGCGCACAGTCCAGGATCCCAGCTGGTGCTGGGGCGGGGGGTCAGGAGTGTGGCCAGTGGCACGCAGCCCAGGACTCCCCTTGTGCTTTGGGGGTCAGGGAAGGGGTTGGCGGGGCCGGCAGGCTCCCTTCCTGGCTCCAGGCCTCCCCCTCCCAGCAGCAGAGTTTGGGTGTGGGAAGGGACAGGAGGTTGGAGCACCAGAGTGCCAGCTTCGCAGCTCCCATTGGCCGGGAGCCCCCCAGGTAAGCACCGCCCAGAGCCCACTTCACACTGTCCCCTCCCACACTCAAACTCTGCTGCTGAGGGGGGAGGCAGTGGTGAGCTGAAGCCGGTTTGCACCGGTTTGTGGGAACCGGTTGTTAAATTTAGAAGCCGGTTTAGAACCGGTTGTAAAGGGGTGGGCAAACTATGACCGTCCTGTCCAGCCCGCCTGAGCTCCTAGCTGGGGAGGCTCCCCCGGCCCCTCCCCCACCTTCCCTCCCTCTCGCAGAGCCTCAGTGGGGCTGCGAGCTCCAGCGGGCCGTGCAGCATCGATACACGCTGCCCTGAGCAGCGTGGTAAGAGGGCCAGGCCGGGGCTGGGAGGAGGGGTTGGATAAGGGGCAGGGGGTCTGGGGAAGGGGCAGAGGTTCTGGGGGGGGGGGGGGGGGGGGGGGTAGGCGTGGGAGTTCCGGGGGTCTGTTGGTGGATGGGGTCGGGGCAGTCAGGGGACAGGGAGCGGGGCGAGTTGGGTAGGGGGTGGGGCAGTCGGGGGCAGGACATGGGTGGGGAGGCACATGGGACTTGTACTCATCGGGCGGTTCCCTACCGGGTCTTCAGTGGCAGTTCGGCGGCAGGTCCTTCACTCGCTCCGGATCTGAAGGACCCGCCGCCCAAGTGCCGTCAAAAACCCAGAGTGAAGACACCCCCCCCTCCAACCGAAGTGTCACCGAGGACCCGGTAGGGATTTTGGGAGCTCATCACTGGGGGGAGGGGCGACGCTGTGGCCCGAGACTGCCCCAGCAGCGACTGGTGCGTCTGGCACAGGAGCTGCATGAGCTGCCTCTGAGCCAGCTACCTCCGGCTAATGCAGAAGTCACAGAATCCGTGACCTCCGTGACAATCTCACAGCCTTAGCTATTAGCCAAGACAGTCAGGGATGCAACCTCATGCAGTGGTGTCCCTAAGCCTCTGACTGCCAGACACTGGGACTGGATGACAGGAGATGGATCACTTGATGACTTCCCTGTTCTATTGGTTTCCTTGAAAGCATCCAGCATCAACCACTGCCAGAAGACAGGACACTGGGCTACATGGACCATTAGTGTGACCCAGTACAGCCATTCTTATGGTCTTATTGGCAGTGTGATCTCTGATTTCACCAACAACCTTGATGTTCTGATAATCCAGCCATTCAACATGCTCCTCGAGCAGGAGCTTCCACTAGAGAAACAAAGCGCTGCTCCCTTTAATTCTGAAAGACCCATTCAGACCAAATGCTGCCATTGGTGTTGTGCGTGCAGCTCCTGCCAGTCTAGGAGAGCAGTATGTGCATATAACAGAAGGCAAGATGTGACTCTAAGATTCTGAAGGGTGTCAATAAATGCAGCATTGCGGAGTGTTGCGAAGCCCAGGTCATGTTATGAAGAATGAACAATGGAAATTTGAGCTTTTTATATTCTATAAATAAAACAAACTGAGTATTTCTTAGGTAACAGGTTACATTTATGGGCAGAATGAGGAGAGGAATAAATCATATTCTCTTTTACTTAATAATCATGTCTTACTGGACCACAAGAGGCTATGCAAAGTCCAAGGCTCATATCACTTAGCCAGGTGTCTACATTATGTTTTTATTCATTCCTCAGGATCAAAAAGGACTCTGGCAGAGCCACCATGCTGATCTGAAAAGCGCACACACATACCACAAGAATGAGCAACACATGGGGAGATTACTCCTAGTTACTCAACAGATTTCCCCCCGGGGGAAGTCTTTGTATATTAATTGCCTGTAAAGAGCTGAAGTGAATCTAGCTACAGTAGGTCACAGTTGCATAATGACAGGTAGTGTCAACTTACATAGAGACATGCTGAGTTTGCATTAGGTTTGTACTCTGAACCCCAGTAGAAAGGTCGCTAACTGACAGCTCTTCTGGTTCATTTGCACAGCATAATGCTGCTGGCTAAGGCTGTGTCTACACTGCCACTTTCAGCGCTAAAACTTTAGTCATTCTGGGGTGTGAAAAAACACCCGAGTGACAAAAATTTTAGCGCTAAAAGCACCAGTATAGACAGCGCTTTACCCCTTGTTCGGGGTGGTGGTTTTTTTTTTAAAATCGCCGGGGGCAAAAGCATGTCTACATTGCCCACGTCACAGCACAGCCACAGCCGCACTGTAATGTGAGCAGTGCAGACATACCCTTACTCTGATTAGGGCAGCTAAAGAACTAGTATAGTAGTAAAATAGAGCCTGCCAGCAACACTGGAGTAGACAGGGCCAGTCAGCTCCTCTGTAGGGTGTGAATTACATGGGACTCAAGATGTACATACCATTTTTTGGTTAGGAAGAAAACAATTCTTGTTCACAACACAAACTTGTAGAATTGTTAATTCACTTTAACACTGAAGTGGGTGTACATTAAAAGGAAACAGTGCACGTAAGATACACTCTTGGCTCTTACCCTCCAAGGATTGCCAAGAAGGGCCTCTCTGGACTCTCCAGAGCCTTTGCAAAGTAATCCAGTTCTTTCTTCATCAGGAAGCCAGCAGCTTTCTGAGGCAGATTAACGCCTACCATGGAGCTGTGGAATCAAAAGGGGGGTGGGGTGGGGAAGAGGGGGAGAAAAGAGTTCTGTAATCTGTATCAGAGCCATCCAACAGCAAAATCCTAACATTCCTAGTGCCAGGGGACCTTTAATGGTCACAGCAGTGTACGTTAACCCTTTATTCAGATGCAGTAATAATAGCAACAGCAGCAAGAGATCTGTATGAAAACAATGACCACACATGCGTCTACTCTTACTATGTTTAGTGTTCTGCAGATAGCTCAGGGAATTTTTGCATGGACCGTTTGACATGCAAGGGCCAACATCTGAAATTCTGGGGTGGGAATAACAAAAATAAAAACAGATTCATCTTCACATAGCCCTGGATTATGAAATAAAGCCGGGCAAGCAGGCCCTCCCTGGAGTTTGTGCACGTATATTTGCACACCCCACACATGTGCATGTCTGCTGAACTAAGTTTAAACCTTTAGGGCAAAGGATAACAATTACAGAGTTGTTTGCCTGATGGCTAGGACTTCTCTAGACTAAGTGATTTTAACTCTATGTCTGATCTTTCACTACTTGTCTTCAAGGGAAACTTAAATAAATCTGCTAGATACCAAAACACCATGGACTTAACAGGGACACTGATTTTTGGCTCATTACAAAAATTTGTAACACACTCACACTGCCTGTTACCCTTAAATTGCCCACTTCAAACTCTTTATGCATAACAATCTAACCCCCAATTGCCCACTCAGTTTCAAGTGACCATTTCCAACATACATTATCCCTTTTGCTTAACAATCTGTCTGAACTTTTATTTGGCCAGACCCTCCACTTCCTTCTCCAGACCTGAAGAAGAGCTCTCAAAAGCCTGTACCTTCCACCAACAGAAGTTGGTCCAATAAAAGGCCTCACCCATTTTGTCTCTCAAGTGATTTAAGTTTCAATAGCCTAAAAGTCAGTTCAAAGTTCATATGCTTGCCAATTCTTATAAGAGGTAAACTCTAAACTACAAAATGAACAGGACTCGACTATACTTTAGCTAGGTTAAATTCAGCCATTTGCTCAGAAAGGGTGCATGGTTATGGGTAAAAGCTCCATAGACTATGTCATTCAAGACTAAACTTAGTTAGATGACAATGGAACTGGGGATTTCTCAGCATACATCCAAAAATAATGTCACAAAGCTATTGAAGGTAAAGCTGTATGTACATTTCCCACGTGGTGGGAAGCTCAAGTTAGCAGGTCTTTGGCACCTGGAAAGATATGGGTGCAAATTATTAAACAATTAATTTGTAAGCACCTAGAGGATAATAATAATTCCTTGGGTTACAAGGAATAGCCAGTATGGATTTGTCAAGAACAAATCATGCCAACCTAACTTCCCTCTTTCAGAGGATTACTGGCCTAGTGGATAAGGAGAAAGGAGTAGATATATCTTGATTTTAGTAAGGCTTTTGACACATCCCATATAACATTCTCATAAGCAAAACAAAAACATGCAGTCCAGATGAAATTACCATAAGGTGGGTGCACAACTGGGTGAAAGACCATGCTCAATGGTTCACTGTCAAACGGGGAGAACATATCAAGTGGGGTTCTACAGGGGTCAGTCCTGGGTCAAGTACAGTCAATATTTAAACTTAGAAAATGGAAAGAAGAGTACGCTTCTAAGATATGTGGATAATACGAGCTGGGAGAGATTGCAAGCACTCTGGAGGATAGGGCTAGAATTCAAAAACTTGACAAACTGGAGAACTGGTCTGAAATCCACAAGACGAAATTCAATGAAGACGAGCACAAAGTACTTCACTTTGGAAGGGAAAAAAAAAATCAAATGCACAAACACAAAATGGGGAATAACTGGTTATGCAGTAATATTACTGAACAAGATCTGGGGGTTATACTGGATCACAAATTGAATATGAATCAGTGTGATGCAGATATGAAAAGGGGCTAATATCATTCTGGAGTGCACTAATAGAAGTGTTGTGTGTAAGACACAGGAGGTAATTGTTCTGCTTCTACTCGGTACTGGTGAGGCCTCAGCTGGAGTACTGTGTCCAAATCTAGGTGCCACACTTTAAGATGTCAAATGGGGCAGAGTTCATAGGAGTGCAACAAAAATGAGAAAAGCTTTAGAAAAAATCTGACCTCTGGGGAAAGGTTAAAAAACTGGGCAGGTTTAGTCCTGAGAACAGAAGATGGAGGGGCAACCTGAGAACAGTCATCTTCAGGTATGTTAAGGGCTGTTATAAAGAAAACTGCCCTCCATGTCCACTGAAAATGGGGAAAGTAATACTGGGCTGAATCTGCAACAAGGGAGATTTAGGTTAGATATTAGGAAAAACTTTCTAGCCATTAGGGTAGTTAAGCACTGGAATAAGCTTCCAAAGGAGGTTGTGGAATCCCCATCATTGGAGGTTTTTAACAACAGATTAGACAAACACTTGTTAAGGGAGGTTTGGATTTATTGGGTCCCGTCTCAGCACAGGAGGCTCAGTCTTACATTTCTATGATTCTATATTTGGATCCCCCAGTCACATCCCAACAGGCTTCATTTCCCTGAAGATTTATATCCATTTTTGAATGACTAGGGGTACTCAACATGCAAATGTCAAACTAGTTGATTTCAGCAAGAACTGCATCAGAGTTGAGTTGCAGTTGCTAATCTGAAAATCCTTTGCAGTGCTCTTCAGGATACCTTGCTACAATAGAAGACCAGGACTAAGCTAACTCGCGTATCCAGAGTGAATCCAAAGGACAGACATCATTCCGTAACACTGCCTGTAGAAGGTGGTTAACGTACCTGTGAGCTCGGTGGGCAGTTCCAAAAGCATCATTGACATAAACATCTCCCAGTTTAGAAAGAGATGCTCTGAAAGCATCCACCTTTGCAGGCTCAGCCTTGATCTGAGGGGATAAAGAGACAAGTTTGTATTACTTAGTTATAATATGAACCAGGAGTTCTGCAACGAATAAGTGCAAAGCAGACTCAATTGTTCATTTTGGGTCTACAAATCCAACTACTGAAAGGAGGGATCATCTGAGAAGCTTGTTAGTACCCATGACCTAGAAGACAGCTTTTTGATACTGGTCAGGACTTCTCAGCCTCTTTTCCAGCCCAACCATTGGCAACAAGAGATTTAAACTGAATTTAGTATTCATGACAGACACACCATTTTGCTCTTGTGGGCTGAGAAGAAGGGAAGCCAAAAAAGAATTTCAGAATTTAGACTAATGCTATCAGTATCCCCTAGTCTCCCAAGTTGAGCAATTTAAGTGCTTCTCTTAGAGCCAATAATAGCTAGAAGCAGAACAGGAGATGGATCTAGATGTAGGTATCACTGCAGATTGATGGGCTTATAAGCTTCAGAGATTTCCCATCATGTTCAGTGTGCACCAGAAATCATTATTAGCTCCACAGGGCCACAGATTAGTAATATCACTGTTACTGCAGCATCTATTTTCATTCTGTTGGGACAAAAACCAAGCCAGCCACATCCTCGTTTACTGTCACACTCCATTGCCTGTGCCCCTGTTGATATGCTACAGCATGTAGTCAGCCAATTAGAGACCTGAAAGTAAGTCGGAACAAGTACAGACAATTATTTCTTTAGGAAGAAAACGAGTCTGTCCCTCTCCGTATAAGACATATTGTCTTCCAAGAGTTAGGTTGTGGCAAGAAATATCAGCCGTTCATGGTTTCTTAGTACCCATAACGGGAGCACCCTCTCTTCAGAGGCTCACTTGCACTCCAGGCTATTTTTTCTAAGCTACAGAGTCTTGTGTGTCAGGCTATAAAGGGCACCATACTGTACATCAGCATTCCACTCCATGCACTGTATCTGAAGGGAGCCAAAGCCTGCCTGGCTAATGGGATCACCAACGCTAAGAAAAGAAACCATCCGAGAGCAAGTGTTCTTCCTGACCTTCAAGAAAATGTCAGAGGTACAAGGCAGCACAGACCCTGTATGGCTGCTGATGGGAAAGCAGCCTTATTCAAGGTATTTCAGGGTGCTGGTACAATACAGTGGTTAAACATCCCATTAGTACACCCTAGAAATAAGACTGAAATAGACACATGGTTCTCACAGTTACAAAGAGGCAATAAATTCTCTCCTTCCATACTATATTTTCTCCCGTTCACATCCCAAAATAAAAACTCTTCAGCTGCAGCCAGTAGCCTCCCCATAACCCTTTGCTCCGCTCCACTCCTCCCTTTATAACAGTGCCAGCTACTGCACCTTCATCCCAAGTTCCTGGCATCAACAGCATCATCTTTCAATTTTTTTACCTGTCAATATGATCACTTAATATCATAATGTTTACATATGAGCAGTGTGTTCTCTAAGGAAGTTGTGTATTTTTTGCTCTAGTCATCAGATGCTTTTAACCTGCCAGGAAGTTGTCAGATTAGCTAGTAATATTAAAAGCAATACACTAACATGTCCAATCATTTCAGATGAGTGGATTATTTTATTCCAAACTGTAAAGGGGGAAAAAAAACCCTCCTGTCCATCAAGAAAGCTTCAGGATCAGGCGGCTAGTTTTTACACCACACCTATCACCACAGTATGCAGTGGCAAATCCAGAACACAGCTACTAACCAAGCATCTGGTCATTCCCCTACTAAATTCTTTTGCATTTCCACAGTGGCCTCAAGCAAGCAGAGCCACAGTGTTTTATGTGGGATCGTATTAGTGCCTTTCCCACTGGCATTTGGAGAGTAAATGCAGCCAGCTATATCAGAGTCTTTCTAAACACATTCTATAAAATATCCCACATAGCCCCTTGTCACTCCTGCTTGCCCTATAATAGCGAATAAGGAAGAGACACAACTGAGTTAAAAATGAGATGTTTCACCTTGTTTCCTGAAGCATCTTTCCCTTTCCCTTCTTCTTCTACATGGAATCGGAGGTTTTCCAAGAGGATGATGGAGCCAGTTGGAGGATCAGCACAGGCCTTCTCCACCTCTGGACCCACACAGTCTTTCAGAAACAAGACCTTCCTGGAAGCACGAGTCAAGACACACAGATGCATCTAGCGTCAACAACATCTTTTCATAGAAGATCCATTTATAGTGAGAGTCTGCATAAACTGAACAGCTATCATACTTTACCTGCCAATCAATGCTTCAAGTTCTCCAACCACTGGTTCCAAGGAGAATTTGTCAGGCATCGGGACTCCATCAGGTCGACCCAGATGACTCATCAGAACCACAGATTTGGCACCATGATCCAAGCAGTGCTTGATGCTAGGGATAGCTGCCTTGATTCTGCAACCACAAAGAAAATGACAGAAGAGAAGTTGGTAAGGGGTTCAATTTGAGCTCCCAGAGAACTGGGCTTGTTGGCTATTAAGCACAGGAAGCAGACTCTTCAAGGCATATCTGCTAGGAATCACCTCTAACAGAAATAAGGGCAAGCTGAAGAGAGAAACAGCAGAAATAGGTTCTCATCTGAACAACTTGCAAGACATTATTAATGAGGGGGAAGTCCACCACAGTTTTCCCTCAGATATTTGTAAAATCCATCCTTATTCTCAAAACACAGCACAGCATTACCAACAATCCTATACCATATGGGATATCAAGCCCCTCCATAGGTCTGCATCAGGCACTGGTTATAATGATTAGTATGGTGTATGTTAACATCCAGGAGCCCATAAGATAGATCTTTGCACGTCGAGATTATCCAGTAGCATGCACTCAATAGCAGCAATGGCACTGTGGGGAGCTTCAGGAGTGCACTGGTATAACTCTGACATGTTCATACTCAATTCATCTTGCAACCAAAAAGCTTCAAAAACAGTAAGTACATCTGCACTACTAGATTTCCTAACCATTTTTCAGTAGCTGGACTGCTGCTATCTTCTACTGTAGACAGGACACGGGAATTTTATATACATCATTGTGGAAGCAGAGACAGAACTGTGTTTTTCTCCGACATCATCTAACCCTGGTAGTTTTTCATGGTTAGACCACCAGCAGACACTGCACCTTACAGAAACTAGCACCCACCCAATTGTTGCCCTAGAAGCTGAACCAATAGAGTCAGAGTTTAAGGCCAAAAAGGACCAACAGATCATTTAGTTTAGCCTGTCCTCCAGTAGGTCACTGGCCACCAACATCACCCTGCACCTGCACACTAAATCCAATAGCTGAAATGTGACCAAAATATTATAGCCCACAGGAAACTATGATGTGCCCCCGACCGAAAATAGGAGAGACCAAGGTACAGCAGAGCCCAAGGCCATCACTGTGGCAGAGAAATGATTAAGCAAGATATGCCCAGATAATCCTGGCAAGTGACCTGAACCCATACACTATTTGGGGGGAGGGGGAGTTGCCTTCCTCAAGATCCCTGTCAATCTGACCTGGGGAAAATTCCTTCTGATCCCACACATTCTGATCAATTAGACCCTGAGCATGTGAGCAAGAGCCAACAGACAAGCGCCTGAAAAAGAGGATACCCGATCCCATCTCCAGCCATGTCTATCCTGATGCTTCAGAGGAAGGGATTCCCCCTTCCCCCACAAATACATTCCCTTCCTAATCCCTGCAGGTGGCTGGTAGTAATGGTGGGAAATTTTAGCGAAAATATACTTGTGTAAACAAGGCTAGTATCTGTCTATAGGTGCCGGAACAGTTACAAGGACAAGCAAAACAACTAGCCATTTGATCTTAATGTCCCTAACAACTGTTTCCCTGATTAGAAAGAACTAAGATCCCATCTGCACCAACTGGGGTGGACCAAAATGACATATGGCACTTTTGCACATAGGTTGTCCCCTTCTAGATCTGCAAAATAATCATTTTCAAAACCCTGATGGGGTTGTATGAGAGGAGAGGTGCCTTTGGCACCCCATGTCAACTCTAGCAGATTCTCACATGAGGATACAGCCAGGGAAAAACACAATTTCTTGACAGTCATAACATTGCAACCATGCTTAGCATGGAAGCAAAGGCTTTGGTCTCTGCTAGGGAATTTTTTTTATGAATGTCCCACCACTGCTAACACCAACAGTTGCTAATCTGATCTCTAATATAGATGGTTTGCTGACAGCCACAGGCATTTTTAATAATGTTTCGGAGTTAGGCTTTCTCCAGGACAATTTAGATGACGTGGTGGTAGCAGCTGGTGGCCTAACCACACTAACACGTTAGCAATGATGGACACCACTGGAACTGAACCGTATAGAATATGTCCTTAGTATAGACAGGGCCATCAGGGCTTCTACTTGTATGTTAAGAGAAGTCTTACCTTTGGTTGTTTGTTATTTTGTTGTTCTTCATTGGAACATTGAAATCAACCCTAAAAGAAAAGAAAAAAGTTTTAAGCTCACTTGCAAATCTAGGGGCTGATTAGGAAAGCAATTCTGGAGCTCACTGAAGTTAGTGCAAGGTTTTCAGTTCTACCCTAATACACAGCAAGTCCCAACATGAAACTGGTATGGAATTGAAAACATCAGAATAGTGAGGTGACTGTAGCCAGGATGTAGAAGGCAAGAAAGGAACAGAAAAAAGCTACATTGAATCTTTTCTTATGGATTCAATGGATGCTGCCACTTGTGAGTAAACATTAGTATCCATGAAAATTACATTGTTATAAGAGAAAGAAAGAGAGCATGGAAGCTTAAGGTAAATTAAAGCATGTCATTTACAAAGGGAGGGAAGAGAAGCACCGTGTTTAGTTATAAAAAATCATGAACATAGTTAAAAGAACCATGCAATGTGACTACAGATAAAGGCATGACCACATCTGAGCCAGGAAAAAGAGGACAGCAAAATTATGCAATATTTAACTTTGCATTGACAGTCTTGCAGCATTAGAGCTGAACGGCAAGCCTTCCATAAAGCTGACTCCCATAGGTCTGATGGTTTGATATCAATACGAGTACTATATGCACGATCAGGCCCCATGATATGAAACCCCAATGACACGGTTTATTCTCAATGGGTAAGAAAAAGCTTCATGAAAGATCAGCTAGTTTCTTGCTCTTTGGAAGTCGATATGGAGACTCCTCCACTGAAGTGGAGGAAGGCACAAGTAAAGAGGGAGATGTTCAAAGACAAATGGCAAGTTAGGTACCTAGCTTCCAATGACTTCAATGGAAATTAGGCACCTTTCAAAATTGCTCTAAAAACTCCATTTCTCCAGCAGGATGCCAAGATTTACTTTCCACTTCTCTCAGAATCTTCCAGACCCACCAGTTAGTCATAAAGCATCTTCTTTAAAAAACAAAACAAAAAACTTTTTTTTTTTTATTATCTCTGCCTGTCTCTGCAGTCAGCCTGAAATAGCAGCTTTGAATGGTGTGTCCTTCCCTATTCATCTCAGTGTGTTAACTTTGAAGCCTATTGTTTACATTTATGTGGTAAACACTGCTTACAATTTTATTACTGATCAAATCACACAACAGTCATCCCTCCTTCTTACTAGGACCTGCGTTTTGTGAGTAGCATCATGTTCTGGTAAAGCAACTGGGCAGGGCTTGGAAGAGTACCATTACTTTCTCCTCCCTGCGCAATTTAGACTCACTCTGGCGCCCGCTGAAAAGGTAAGTTGATGCTCAGCTACTGAGCTGCTGTGAAAGATGAACTGGCTGTGCAGACTGCAGTTCTTCAGCTAAGTCAGCAGCAAAAATAAAACATCCTTAGGAAACCACATCCCCAAAACAGTTAGGGCCAGGGGCCTTAATACTGCAGGGTAAAGAGAGGGAAGAAAATAAAACAATCCTGGTTGCTCCATCAGGGTGAGAGTGCTGGAAAACAGAGGATTTCATGAAGTATTCCAGATATTGCCTGCAACTCTGATCTCTTCCATTTATTCTGTATGCACTCATGTCTTTCAATCACAGGATTTTCAAAGCAGAGACCTGTGATTTTTGTTGGTCCTGTTGGTGAACTGTACTGTGCACTTAATTATCCCTAGTCTTTCTGTGGATTTGGAGGGTAATTTCCCGGCAGCACATTGGCCAGATGGCGAGAGGAAAGGGAGGCGTTTCTGCCATTTCTGTCTAGCATACTAGTACCCATAAGCTAAGGCGTGACAGGAAGTTGTGTTGCATAATAACTGAAGGCAGAACTTATTCACAGGATGCCAGAATGACAGAGAATGTTAGAACTTAATGAGACCAAATCTCTCTTTGCTTTTACTTTGAGCAATTCTGATAGGAAAATGTTGCTGAAGCATGACAACTAATGAGAAAAGTCTTTTAATTTGGGGGAAAACAGTAACTTTTACTCTGACTGTATCCCAGCATCTGGATGAGTAAATGAGATATTACCTTGGAGTTTGTGTGTCATAAAAATATGAAAAGGTCCCAAAATCCAACAGGCTGCATGCATTTTTCTCTGCAGTATGCTTAGTAAAAAATGCACAAGGCCAGAGCTTTAAAAGCTGCCAGCAAAATAGGAGTAGCTGAGCAGAAAGAATTGAACTGGCAGCCCATGGTACAACAGACTAATTAAAAAACAAAACAAAAGAATATGCACCATAACACTGTTTTACAATCACGAGGCAAATGAACAATTTGCTTAGCAAAGTCTCCAGTCCACCCTTGCCTCCCTCTGCAGCCTTACAGCTAATAGACAACGAAACCCAATTGCTCCTTAAACGGAATAAATGTAAGACTAATGGAAGTCACTAAACCACCAGTTTTGCTTAGGTCCCTTGTTCTTTGGCATTAGCGCTGAAAGATAGGTGGACTATATATACACACACGAAAATTACCTGAGCGAACAGGAGTAAAAAAATTGTTAAATTCAGTATCAATTAGAAGACAAGCTGATTCTTTTCAGGGAAATGGGCTTCAGACAAATAACACAGATCAACCCTGACATCTTGGCTGCACTTTTGTATTTCTGTTTAGCAGCCTGCATTATGGTACAGATACATTTCAAAAATTAGCAGCAATACTGTTTTAGAAGGATGGTAATCAAGCAAAAACTAAAGTGAGTTTAGGAACTGTGAGACTTGAAATATTTCACCTCAGATGATGAATGCATATCATTCAGCAGACTTTGGATGGTAGATTGATTGCATCGACCCCACAATTCAGAGGGGAGAGAAGTAGGAAAGACTTTTAAAGCCTTTGGTACAGCAGACATAGATAGGAGAGACTAAGTACAGGTACCAAGCTAAACTGGTAAATATGCAAGCCTTTGATCAAATGAGTCAATTTTCTTCATAAGGTACCAACTGAACCACTTTTAAAATAATGTTATTTCTTAAATCACAGCAGTTAATAATGGAGACCCTCTGATTTTACTAGATTCTATCACCCAGTCCATCTTCTGCCAATGCAGGGTTGTTCCCTAAAACACATCACAAGAAAAACTCGTCAAATAGCAAGTAGTTAAAGAGATAAGACTGAAATGCTTGTTCTTCTGTATTTGGGAAATGAACTAGGATGCATTTTGGGTCATTAAAGGATTTTCTCTGGTTGAGTTTATTCTGTCCATCTGGCAATACCAGACTCCCAATAGCCAAAAACTTGCTGAATTACTTCACAGGGGGAAAAAAGTCATTTTTACAGATTAGGAGCAGGCACAAAGGAAGTTAGTGGTATGGTCATTACATTACACCTGCCACTCATGCACCAAATTAAGTGGTATGTACTTGTTATGCTCAGATGACCTTTGGAAAAGCCTTTGCCATAGAAAAAACAAAATCTAAAGCTTACCTGCATGCAGATGTGCCCCAAAGCACTAGTGCACCAAAAGAGTTCACAGTGCCTAATGTACCAATTCCCAAGTCAGGCTTAAAATTGATTTCTATAAAGGCCCACTGAATTTCCTGTTTAAGAGTCTGATATTGGGAGGTGCAATGCACCAACAATTCAATGAGACTCTCTAGTTACGCTAACAGGAATCACCTTATTCAGTTAATAGCAATTACTTTATTTTCAGTTTATTGGAACAATTGGTCTAGTTTAAAGGGGGGAAGGGGTATTAAGTAAATAGCAGTACATTTATAGCCTGAAATTTCAGTCCCCTGGGTAAGTAGTGGAAGATCTATACATGTTCCTATGTCAGAATGGATATTCAGAGCCATCAGAGGACTATCCCATAAACTTTTGCCAGGTGAACTCACATCCGTGCCTGTCAATCATAAACTTTCCTAAAAGGAAACATCTATTTCATTCCATCTTATTCCGATCAGAATTCACATTATTCCATTGCCAGGCTGATAAAGTGCATTTAAAGAAAAGCCACAGAAAAGAGTTTGTTGGACTAATTAAAAAAAAAAAAGTGTGCAGATGATTGCCTGCTGGTTAAACGGGATACATGTTTAAGCAGACCGGTGCAATGCATGTCAAACCCCCATGAACAGTTTGAGTGAAAATTAGACCTAATTTTATTTTTCCAAAATGTCCTCATACAGTTTGAAATGCCTCCTGGATACAATTGTAACTAAAAAAAAAAAAAAAAAAAAAAAAAAAAAAAAGATACCCTATCCGCCTTTCCTAAAGCCGATCCCACTGGGTGTGTGTCACAATCACAGACACACACCGCACCGCACGCCCTGCAGAGGAGCTGCTCACTGATGCATCACTCACACAAGCTGCGGCAGTTTCATGAAGCTGGGCCCAAGGAAAATGTGAAGCCACACGTGGTTGCTAGATTGGGGGGCTAGGATTTTTTTTAAAAAATGTCCTGCCTTTTTAGGAACGTGGACTGAGATCATTAGAATAAATCCCTGAAATTCACTGGGTCGCTAATTGGACACAGACCTTTTACTGATTTTTGGCACACTCATGAGGGTAACATTAAAATAAAAAAAAGGAGCATAAAGAACGACTCGCTGCTGCTAACTCTTGTGCTACCTGATGCCTTATGTAAAGCTCCAGTTGCTGGAGTCCTAAGATTCTCATTTTCATTAAAAGAGAGAGAGAGAGAGAATGAGAGTTTCTGGCCCTCGCGGCTGTGGAGAAAACCTGGAAAACGTGCCCCGAGCCCATGGGAAAAGCTGAAACCCCGGAACCCAAAAGAAAACAGAATCCGGATTCTGTATTTCAGAAGCTCATTATTTCTGATCCAGTGTCCCGGGGGGAGGGCGCGGTTGACTCCTGATTTCTGAATGCCCGGCTGGGCTGGGGGAGTGACATTACCAGGGCTTCTCCTGCCTGGAGGCAGCCGGCGGGAGGAAGGGGAGGAGGAGGCCGGCCGCAGTCACCCTGCCCGGGAGCAGGCGCGCACAGCAGAGACCCGGTCTCACACCTGGGCCGGCCGGCACGCGGCGCGCACGGTGGTTCTCCCTCATCCAAGCGGGCCCCACTCGCTCCCTGCCCCCGGGCCCTGCCGCCCGGGCCGCAGCCGGCTCCGACGCCCTGCCCAGCGCGCGGAGCACCGGGCCGGCGCCCAGCCCGGCTCCTCACCTCATGATCACCCGCTTGCCCTTCACATCCACCTTGTCCAAGGTGAGCTTGGTGGAGAGAGACATTGTGCCCGCAGCCGGCTCCGTCCTGTCCTGCCCAACGCGCCCGAGATCCGCCGCCTGCTGCTCTGCTCGGCGCCTAGGTCACCCCGGCGCGGCGGCAGAACGGCCCGGCCCCCGCCCGCAGCCCATTGGCCACCAGGCCGCGCCGAGTCAGGCAAATGGCCGGGCCGCCCGTCAATCGCGGAGAAGCGCCCGCCTCCCCGGGAGGCTGGGCGGTCACGTCCCGCACGGAGCCGTGACTCACTAGGGGCGGGGACATGGGTGTCTGAGGGGCGGGGCGTGGGACCCGGCTCCCGGGGATGCGGGCTGTAGCCCCCCCGCGTGCGAGCCTGAGGGGCTCGCGGGGGCCTGTGTTTCAGCGCTGCAGGAGTGGGCTGGGAGAGCAGCAGGTCTGGCCTAGGGCAGGAGCAGGCAGGGCTGTTACCGGGGCCGGATTCACCTTTTGTGGGCCCCCATGGAGGCAATGGAGCATGGCGCGGGGAGGTCAGGCCCTGGAGCCAGGGGCCAGCCAGAGGCAATGGGACATGGTATGGGGTGGGAGGGGGCTGCTCCACCCAGCCCATTTACAGACCGGCAGTTGCCAGACACACAGTGGCCCACCTGGCCCTGTGCTGCCAGCATGCCCCTTCCCCTTGGGGGCAAGCCCATGCCACACCCCACAGTCCATCTCCTCCACCCAACACCCCCCAACTCCCTATGGCCAGAGGCCCCCCAGACCCACTATATCCAGCCCCACCCCCCCCAACCCACCCACAAATGCACAGCACCCTGCACAACACCACCCGTTCCCACAGCTCCACCAAGGCCTGTCCCGGCCAGCGTCCCTCAAGATGCACTTGTCGGGAGTGGCCCAGCCAAGCCCTCCACACTGTCCCCTACACACACAGCAGGCTAAGACTGGCCAGGCTTCTGCACCAGTCCCGGACAGCTCAGCTCCAGGAAGACAGGTGGGGCCCCACTGGTGGTGGGAAGCAAAGATTGCCCTGACCAGAGGTGCACTGGGGTCCGGCCCGGGGGCTGAGAGGAGCAGGGAGTGGAGAGGAGCCCTCAGCTAGCAGGCAGGCAGGCTGAAAGGAGCAAATGGTGGGCGAGGGGAGCCAGCAGGGTCTCGGGACACAGTGGAAGCGGAGCAGGCTGGGGCCCCTTCTGATCATGGGCCCAGCTCCATGGAGCCACTGTAAACCTGGCACTGGCTGTTACAACCTGTTGGGTCCAGGCTGGGGAGAGACAATGTGAGTGAGGTAATAACCTGCATTGGACCAGCACCACAGAGCACTTGTCCAGCTCAGGGAAAGTGGAGTGGGCAGCTTGTGGTCATCACCAGAGCCGTTGATCCTATCAGAGATATTAGCTCACCCACTTTGTAAGAAGCTGGAAGCAGCAGCTTTGGGAAAATGGGGCTTGAAGTGCACCCCATGGCGGCCCAGTCTATGCACTGCTAGGCCTGGACTCCTTGTGACATCCCCACGCACCCACTGGTGGATATACAGTTACATGCCGCCATGCGTTTCATCTCTGGCCCCGTGCGTCCGACTCCACGTCCATGGCTTCCAGTTCTGAGCTAGCGGCAGGTTACTGGAGAAAGTATGTGCCAACTCAAGCCTGTTGCTGCACAATAACCACCAGCTGCACATTTGCCGTCACGTGGCCCATTATGGTCTCATCCATCACCAGGATGTTAGGGCAGAAACACTCTGGGGAGAGGAATGGATATGTTTTATAATCCCCAACCAGTCCCTTGGGACCAACCCCACAATTTGTCCATCTGATTTTGACCTGCCCCATCACCAATGGTCCCTGTTGAACAGGTTCCGGACCGGGCAAGGTCTCTGTGCAGCCAACTAGTATCGCTGGGGCCTTCATTACAGCTATGGCGCTACACAGACGATGATGTACATTGTCAATGAATGCCTGCTGTCTAGGTTCAGCAGTGGCCTAGAAGAACTGCATCACACCACAGAAGATGCCATTGCTTGACTGGATGCCTATGCACACGCTAAATAAAAACACACTAAACACCGGTGACAGGTGGAGGTAGGGTGTTCTGCTCAGGGTAATGAGTGTGTAAAGACACTGTTCTTTCACCAGAGAGATCACAGGCACACAGACCCCAGTCTGAAACATTTAGTTCGAGCCTGTTTGATGTTCCATGCCATGTGTGTGTGAGAACTTAATAGAACTAATTCTGCCACTTTTTTTTACCGCTGTCACAGCCTGTGTAAAAGTATTAATGCATAATAAATGCCTTTAGATAGACTACCTTGACTAACCCTATCTTTTACTAGACTAACTTCTGTTAGTGAAAGAGGCAAGATTTCAAGCTTCATGGAGCTCTTCTACAGGTCTTTAGTAGAGGTGTTCAAGTGCAGAACAAGTCCTAGTGTATTACACATTAATATGTCTACAGCACTGTAGGTAGAGTTGAAAACATATATACTCTGAGATAATGTTGCCTTCCATTCATGTCACATTTCTAAGAATTGTATTGTCTAAATATACTACATGTTCAAAGCCCTGTCCAAATATGCACACAGTGATCCACTGATTACGAGCTTTGTCCTATGTGTTAGACAGCAGTTGCTGGAGCACCTAGTGTTCATTTATTTTTAGGATTCTAAGCATTGTAAAAATCATGTTCTTTCAGTCCTCGGGTAGAAACTAAGATGAATCAGCAGAGAACACTGATGGTGGATGCTGACTCCTTTTACCACGTGAGGGCTGATGACGCACACAGCCACAGCCGACCCTGTCTATGAAACATCACAAGGAAAAATATACAGTAACATTCAAGGCTGTCAGTACCCAGTTGAAACGTGCACACACACATTTTCCAACCACACTCACCCTATACCTAGACCCTCCCAAGGAGAGATCTGACTCCTTACAATATGATCATAAACCACAGTAGATTTCCTTAGTGAAGCATTTATATCCAGAGCTCAATTCTGTAGGATAAGGGTATTTTATAAGTGTTTCAGTACCTTATGGAAAGCTTGCAAAGGCTCATCCATCTCTCTGACCACTACTCCATGGTAATCATCCACATCCAAATCATCCACTACTAATACTTCCAAGTATGATACTGAGCAGATCAGTAGTAAGTGCAGGGTTCTGGGAGCAAAAGTGAAGGAGTGGGTGCACAGATTTTTTTTCCCTATCCATCCTCCCGAAGCAGGCTGGGGACCCTTCTGATCATGGGCCCAGCTCCATGGAGCCATTGTAAACCTGGCACTGGCTGTTACAACCTGTTGGGTCCAGGCTGGGGAGAGACAATGTGAGTGAGGTAATAACCTGCATTGGACCAGCACCACAGAGCACTTGTCCAGCTCAGGGAAAGTAGAGTGGGCAGCTTGTGGTCATCACCAGAGCCGTTGGTCCTATCAGAGATATTAGCTCACCCACTTTGTAAGAAGCTGGAAGCAGCAGCTTTGGGAAAATGGGGCTTGAAGTGCACCCCATGGCGGCCCAGTCTATGGACTGCTAGGCCTGGACTCCTTGTGACATCCCCACACACCCACTGGTGGATACGCAGTTACATGCCACCATGCGTTTCATCTCTGGCCCCGTGTGTCCGACTCCACGCCCATGGCTTCCAGTTCTGAGCAATATTGCTCCATCCTCCCGGTTGAGAATAAGGGCGCAGACAGGGGACACATGCAGCCTAAAGATGAATGCATGGCTGCACAGTTGGTGTAGACAGGAGTGCTTTGGCTTCTGACCAAGAAAGGGATGAGCATCTTCAATCACCTACTTGCCAACTGAGTGAGGAGGACTTTAAATTAGGTTCAAAGGGGGAAGATGACAAAAGCCCACACACAGGTATTAAAAAAGGTGACCATAACACAGGGATAGATGTTGGGGGGGTGGGGGTTGTCAGGGAAATGAAAAAATTCAGTAGGGTCATAGGAACAAGCAGGATAACAGTGGGGGAAATCTGCTCAACATCTTAGATGTCTATACACCAATGCAAGGAATATGGGGAATAAACAGGAACAGCTGGTAGTATTCGTACATAAACGGAATTATGACAATTGGTATCACAGATTTGATGAGATAAATCTCATGATTGGAATATCGGCAGGG
Source organism: Trachemys scripta elegans (assembly GCF_013100865.1). Lineage (NCBI taxonomy): Eukaryota > Metazoa > Chordata > Testudines > Emydidae > Trachemys > Trachemys scripta. The sequence continues at coordinate 19,539,841 of NC_048306.1, forward strand.
CCGCCGGGGGGGGTGGTGGGGGCAAGTGGGGCAATTTGCCCTGGGCCCTGCAGGGGCCCTCACAAGAATATAGTATTCTATAGTATTGCAACTTTTTTTTTTTTTTAAATGGAAGGGGCCCCCAAAATTGCCTTGCCCCAGGCACCTTGAATCCTCTGGGTAGCCCTGAATATCAGTATAGAGAAGCATAGCTTGTTCAAGGAGGATAGGCAAGGAAAAAAGGGAAGAGTTAATGCATTATACATCAAGAATGTATATAACTTGTTTGGAGGTCAAGAAGGAGTGCACACTGCATACTAGCACTTTCAAAGGACAGGATTAAAATTCAAAATTACCTTAACAAACTGAAGAATTGGCCTGGTATCAACAAAATGAAATTCAATAAAGACATGTGCAAGGTACTAAGGAAGAAAAAAAATCAAATGCAAGAATACAAAACGGAGTAACTAACTATGGGGTTTATAGCAAATCTGTAGTGAAGCGAGACTCACTGATGCAGCTCCTCCTGCTGGTTATCCTGGGAATTAGCTCTCCAGCGTACAGAGCACCTCCTATTGTCGGGTGTCTCGCCTGCCTTACGGCCCCCATGTCTCTCCCGGACCCCAGTGTTCCTTTTCCTCTGGGTTCTGCCCTCAGCAGTAACCCACAGTCTGGATCTCCCCTCCCAGGGGAACCCCCAACCCTCTATCTCCACCTTGCCTCAGTCGCTACTACCAGTCGTCATCTAGCCCCCACTCACTGGGGCAAACTACAGTCTGTAAACCACTTATTGCACAGGGGAAGGAGGGTCTGGACCTGCTCCCTTTCCCTGCAGCCCAGTACCTCTCTTTAGGCTTTGAACAAGGCCTGCAGCCTGGGGAGTTGCCAGGCTGGAGCTCCCCAACTTGCCTTTCCCCAGCACTTCTATACCTCTGGTACCTTGCTCCCACCCAGGCAGCTAGGTCCTTCTCTTTGCATCGCTAGAGAGAGACTGACTTAGCTCCTGGCTCACAGCCTTTTCATAGGGCCAGCTGTGGCTGCTTCCCCAATCAGCCTAGCCTTTTCTCTCAGGAGCGGGGTAACTGCCCCGCTACAGGATCAAAGATTGAATAAAAGTCAACAATGTAATGCAGTTGTAAAAAAAGGTTAATATAATTCTGGGGTGTATTAACAGGAGTGTCATGTGTAAGACAAGGGAGAGAATTATCCCACTTTACTTGGCTCTGGTGAGACACTAGCTGCCGTAGCGTCCAAATTGTGGGTGCCACAATTCAAGAAAGATGTGAACAAATTGGAGAGTCCAGAGGAATACAACAAAAATGATAAAAGGTTTAGAAAACCTGATCTAGGAGGAAAGATTAAAAAAAACTTGGCATGTTTAGCCTTCAGAAAAAATGATAGCGGGGGTAGCGGGGAGAGAACCTGATAGTCTTCAAATATGTTAAGGGCTGTTACAAAGAGGACTGTGATCAATTGTTCTCCATGTCCACTGAAGGTAGGACAAGAATGGGATTAATCTGCAACAAGGGAGAATTAGAACATTTCTCCTATTATCTAACCTGACTATAAGGCTATATACGAGTGACGGAGTCAAGGAAATTCATGTATGTGGATGATATTGCCCTAGCAGTTCAGTATACAAGCCTCCATACCATCAGCTGCACCCTAACCCAGAGACCTTAGCACTATGGCTGATTGTTTCCAGTGCTGGAAATTTAGGCCTAATCCAAAACAAAAAACCCCATGATAATTGCTTTCCATCTGAACTATAAAATGGCTAATACCAAACTTGATGTGCAGTTCTACGATGAGAGCATCAGCCAAGAAGCTAATCCAAAGTGTCTTGGCATTACATTGGAGTTTGACCTTTCAACAGCACCTCGAGACCACCCAAGATAAAGTCAGATCTCATGTCGTGCTCATCAGAAAATTGGCCGGAACATCATGGGGCTCCAGTCCACAGACCTTATGAAAACAATTGCCTTGGTATATTCTGCAGCTGAATATTGTGCACCAGTGTGGTCTCATAGAAGTCACACTAAGCTCCTTGACACGCAACTCAATAATGCTATGTGCATAGTGTCAGGGACGCTCAAATCTACTCTAGTTGACTGGCTCCTGGTCCTATCACACATCCAGCCTCCACAGATTAGAAGAGCTGCTCAGACATCTCACTCTCTTATTCATATCAATGCAAATACGAGGATCCCACTGCACCATGATCTGCAGAACCCATCAAGGAAGAGATTAAAATCCCACAACGCTCTATGGAACTGTATCAAGATCCTTACACCCAACTTTGATGCTGAGGCTCAATGGAAAGTCACATGGAGCACTTTGACCGCTCAAAACAAACAAATCGTCATTGATCCTGTTGAGGAACCACCGGGTTTTAATTTATGCTGAAAAGACTGGTGCAGATTGAATCGCATCAGGACATCTCATGGGAGATGTGGACAAACCCTCTTTAAATGGAAAATGAGGCAAACACTTGTATGCAACTGTGGTCACCAAGCACAAACAATAGAGCACATCATATCTGAATGTCCCCTTCGACCTTTGGCCGGGGGCCTGAAGGACATTCACCAGCTCACTACTGCAGCAATGTGCTGGCTATCAAACTTAGATATAAATTTGTAGCTGTTGCTACCTACCCAAGCCATATGAAAGAACTATAAGGCTTCCAAGGAAGGTTGTGGAATCCCCATCACTGGAGATTTTTAAGAACAAACACTATCAGGGATGATCTACGTTTACTTGGTCCTGCCTCAGTGCAGGGGGCTGGACTAGATGATCATTTTGAGATCCCTTCCAACCCTACATTTCTAGAGTGTCTTTGCTTTTATGATAAAAAAGTGTGAAGAAACTAAATGAAACAGTTCTTGTCAGGTTGAACAAAATGGCTTGTTTGCAATAAAATTTTTGACAACTTTTTTGATTTGGTGAATTTTTTTTTTTAGAATTTTTGGTTTATGGGAAGAACAGGATTTATTTTCCCTGATTTTTCACAAATGCAAGCAAATGTAAAGAGTCATTTGCCCAACTCTAGTTGTGAGGATAAACTCCGTTATGGAGGGGGAGACACTCAGTCAAAACAGCCATAAAAGTAAAAAGACAGACTAGGCAGTTCTCTTCTGGTGGCCTTCAGGCAGCTCCCAGCATTCTTGTTAAAGGCAAAGAGTTCTCGCTTTTTCTCTTGCCCATCTTCTGTAAACAGCAATCCACAGTGGTTACAGTGAGGCTGGCCTCTTCTCTTTAGATCTTACTGCCATGTAATCGTATCTATTCTTTCAGTGTTTCAAATGAAGATGAAGAAATGAACACACCTCTTTGACCAAATTAATCTTCCTAGGTTACTCCAAACCACTAGGCCTCCAGAGGTTTACTCCTTAGTTCATGTTTGAAAGATTAGGATTTGTCCACACACACACATACACAAAACAAACTAGAAATTGGTTTTAGTCCCCACCTTTAGATAATTTGGTGCAAATTGATGTGGACACTTCTTTTGGAATAAGAATGTTCCATGTTAATTTAAATTGGTAAAAAAAAATAGACCTCAACAAAATAGGACAGTCAATCTGAAATAAGTGTGTCCAAACACAGACTTACACCAAAATAGCTAAAGGTGTAAATTAAAACCAATGTTGCTAGTTTGGTTTTAGTTTGTGTGTAGACAAGCCTCACCACCACAATGGCTAGAAATGTAGGTCTCATCCCTGCACTAAAATTCACAGACTTGTGTGTGTGGCACCCAATTAATTTCAATGGGGATCTGCACCTGCAGACCTGTTTGCAGGACTCGTGTGCTAATGTTTTTTTAAAGGAAAGCTAATGACCCAACCCTGCAAAGGCTATGTCTACACCGCACACCTTACTTACAGCCATGCCCCTGTAAGGTATGCAGTGTAGTCATTCTTTGTCAGCAGAAGAGAGCTTGGGGGAGTGATAGCTCAGTGGTTTGAGCATTGGCTTGCCCCAGGGTTGAGAGTTCAATCCTTGAGGGGGCCACTTAGGGATCTGGGGCAAAAATCTGCCTGGGTAGGGTTACTGTTCGTCCGGATTCTCCCGGACATGTCTGGCTTTTTTGAGTTAAAAATAGCATTGGGGGGAATTTGTAAATGTCCAGACTTCCCCCCCATGCAGAGCACGCGCGGCTGACAGGGCAGCCGGCCAGATCCTGCCACTCGCACAGGGCTCTGGCAGCCAGAGCCCCTCCTCTCCCCTGTATCTTGAAATCACTCCTCTCCTCTCTCTCCCTGCATTCACAGATCACTGGCCGGCTGGTCGCATCGGGCCTCCGGCAGTCTGGAGCTCCTCCCCTGCTGCCCAGCACGCTGCTCCGTAGCAGTCTGAAGGACATGGTAAGGGAGCCAGGGGGTTGGAGAAGGGGCAGGGAGGTTCTGAAGGGGGCAGTCGAGACAGGGAGCAGGGTTGGATGGGTCGGGAGTTTGGGGCAGGTCTGTCTGGGGGTGGGGGTGCAGATAAAGTTTTGGGCAGTCAGGGTACAGGTATGGGATAGGGTCCTAGGGGGCAGTTAGGGGACAAGGAACAGGGATGCTTAGGTAGGAGGTGGGGTTCTGGGGGGCAGGGGTCCCAGGAAGGGGCAGTCAGGGGACAAGGAGCAGGTTGGGGGTTCTGAGGGGGGCAGTCAGGGGGTGGGAAGTGGGAGGGAGTGGATGGGGGCAGGGCAGGGGCAGGGCTTCCCCCCCCAGTGTCCTCTTTTTTGATTGTGGAAATATGGTAACTATGTCTGGGAATTGGTCCTGTTTTGAGCAGGGGGTTGGACTAGATGACCTCCTGAGGTCCCTTCCAACCCTGATAGTCTATGAAAATAAAACCACCCTCAATGAGGGGCAGTAGCTCTCCTGTTGACAAAGCGCTGTCAACACTGGCACTTGTTGTGGGTAAAATAAAAGTTTTACCGACAAAAGTGCAGAGTAGACATAGCCTTACACACACACTTAACTTTCCACACTGTAAGCTGTCCCAATAAAATCAATGGGACACCTTACCATGCAGAAGTTAAGCACCTATTTAGATCTTTGCAGGATCAGAGCCTGAGGGTGACAGAGAGGACTTATCAAGCAACTGACTTTTTCACAAAAGACAGAAATGTTTCACAGCCAACAATGCCTTTACTTATACATTCATAGAGGCAGGGATAAAGTGTACATGATGCCGGAAAAGCAATCACAGGAATGGGGAACAGAAAGAAGCCTCAGGTGGAGAGGTGTATTTTGCAGGTAGCAAAATGTTAGAGGCAGTTCTATTGTTTTTATTTTAAATGTTGTGTTTGGGAGATTATACTGTGGAAGTCAGCAGATTAGCCAGTGAACTCAATAGTAAACCTCCACCACATTGCCTGTCATTTTTGTGTCCTTGCATCTTTCATTCTGTGCCCCTTGAATTATTGCAGCAATCATTCTGGCTATGCACAGTACCTGCAGAGATCTAGGACTTAGACTTAAACCCTGGTCAGAACGAAGTGCCATGACCTCACACAGGGGCCCTCAGGTTAGATTTCTTCTCTGTTTAGGATGCTTCAAGTACAACTTTATGCTAGTTAGCAGTTTATTTTGGATATGGGGTGACTACATAAATGAAAGGTTCCAGTCTGCAATAATACTATGAGATACCTTTTACCCGAGAATCTCAAAGTGTGCAGAACCAACATTAATTGACCATGCCCACAGCATCTCAGCCCATTTTATAGCTGGACCAATTGAGGCAGAAAGTTGAAATTACTTGCCAAAGATCATATAGGGTAGCAGACCAATGGCAGAGCTGACAAAAAAAAAAAAAAAATCCCAATTCACAGTAAATCACATTCCCAAATAAGAGGGTCACCTTTGAAACAGGAAAGAGGAAGCAAAGTTGAAACAGCATGTAGTGCCAGACAGATGGTTCCATAATGCCGACCCACTACATGTGGAATATCTAAATATGCTACAAAGCAACCCTACTTAGGTGAATGAAGAATCCTTTCTAAAGGCCATATATTTTAAGCTTTATAGTAAAGCACAACAATACAGGGATTAGTCAAGTGCAGCTGGCAACGATATTTTTCCAACTTCACAATAGGAGTATTCAAAATGGAATTCTAGAAAGCACTTTAAAAACCAGGCATTGGACATTACATTTTGACAACATTATAATTATAAAGTTGAAGGCACAGTCTTGACAGAATTATAAATGTAATATTACATACATATAGGTGTACATTTAAAGAGACATAACAGTACTAAAATTAGTATTTCACAGAATTGTTCACCATTCCTTTTCTGATATCAAACTTAATAAAAAAGATTTCTCTGAAGTTAAAAATATTTGGTTGGAACTTCTGGTTTCTTGGCCAGAAAACAAAATATTATTATCGGCTCATGTAATTAAACATTGCCCTGCTTCTGTTCTGACTTGGTTGGTCTTACAGCTCCTTTTGGTATGAAATTGATTACATGTAATAGGAGGCATGCCTGTATCATTTGTAAAAGTTTACTGGTAAATCCAGAGTAAAATTTCAGACTGATTATTTTCAGGGCTTTGTTTTGTTTTTTTAAGTAAGCCAGAGGTCTTACTATCTAATGACAGTACAGGAAATAATAATAATAAATAAACTAGTTTGATGCATAGTTTCATTTATAACTGAATATCTTAAAATGGTTTTGATGACACAATCACATGATTTCAAGATGTCCATAGACAGGAGCAAAGTGTATTTACAGAAAAAATTAGCACATTTACATGTGTGCACATATTTTACCTTTTATGCTATTTCACCTCCACTGTACATTCAAACTGGAAAACATTTTGGTTTTTCAACTTCAAGCATAGCATGAAATATTTTATTCACAAGGCATCAACATAAACATTCTAAAATTTCAGCAAATTCCCACACAGACGTTTACCGGAAAAAAAAACTGTTTTCAAAAAGGCTGACTCAGATTTTCTGGACTAGATGTACAATACTGAGTATGTCAATGCAATGTATATTCATTCAAGTGCAAAACAAATTTCCGGTCACCTGATTAAAATAAGAGGCTTCTTAGTATTGGATACCACTGTGCATGTGCAGTAATTGGATCAAATACTGGTTTTAATGATATAGAAAGCATTAAAGAGGGACTTTCATACAAGGAAAACTTGCAGATTTAACCACATCTATTCATCTTAAACATTGAGTAATAAATTGTTCTCATTACCGTATGTTTGCTAACTACCAACCAAGAGTTTAAAACCAGGATTTGTCCTAAGTGACCATTCTTGATTCCTGAAGTAAAAGTCTTAATTTTGATTTTTTTTCCATGCAACAGACATCATAAGCATAGGATTATGAACCTGTTCCTGCTCCCACATAAGTCAGTGGCAAAATTCCCATTTTTGAGTAGGACAGGGCCCAATCATATTCGTTGCAGGATCAAACAGAAGATGACCAATTACTAGCATAATTCAAAACCAAGTTCTCTTGTATAAAGAAAGAGGCTGCTGACATGTGAAAGTTCTTCCTTGAGAAAACAAATCATGCAGAATACGCTCCATTGGACCTGCTGAGTCTTGCCAAAAAGAGCCTCTGAAAATGAGGGTAGGTGAAAAACAAAACTGGAATCATGGAAGCAACTTATGTGATCTTAAAGCAATAAATGCTGCATGGCAGTATTATATTGGTTTCTATATAACAATTCATCCACTAATCAAAAATAGCTGTGTTGTTCAATATTGAGAACACCAGACAATAGAATGTCTTTACTATAGCATAAATTAAAGTTTCCTGACACGAGAAAGGACAAATATAACTATAATCTAGATTGAAATATTTCTTAAAATCTTATCAGTTTGTGATCTCATGAAACCAAATTCCTGAATGGAAATTTGTTTTTTTCCTACTCCTAATTCTCTCTTTAATGTGGAAACAACAAAAAAGTTATATATTGCACTCAGCATTATGATATGTGTAAAATACTCCCTGAACGCACCTTAGGGACAACATATTCTGCTGCACAAAACTTCCTGTTTTCAGATTTTGATATTTTCCCTTATGAAGTGAGAGACACTTCAGTAGTGAAAATTATACAATATATCAAACATTTGCTTTTGACATTTTACATACATTATGTGTGCATTATCTGTGATTCCCAACTTAAAAACTAGAACACTAACATTTACTGTTCTCTGTGTCTATTCTCTGATAAATGTGCTGACCTCTCTGAAAAACACAACTGAGAATTAAATGCTCACATCATGGATTAGACTTCATGGTATAGTTCCTCATAATTATTTACCTAGTAAACTGTTAAATAGCTCTCTTAGCAAAGGATTTAAAGAATAAAATTTGCAGATTAGTCAATATTCCAGAGAGGTAAATGGGTGATAAACACCTAATTGCTTTCTCAGTGAGAAATTTCATTTTTAAGATTTATGATTAGCAATCAAAAATCTAATTTTGAGAATTCAGTATTGTAACAAGTGAAGGTGGGCCCAATTCACAAAATCTGGATCTGGATATTCCCAAATTGAGGTGGTTGGGAACCAGGGTTTTGGTTCAGGGCCATCTCTGGTACACTATTAACATCTTTAAAGCAATTGACATTATCTCAGTAGGTAGTAAACAGAGCAAACACAGTGTGGTAACATTACCTAAATGGGAAGGCGTAATTGTAAAGATTACAATGGTGGACCTTGTAATATCAGTATGAATCACTGCAGTTCATTTAAAGGGAATTGGCAGGGCTGATAACTAATAACTACACTGAATGCTAACAGACTTTTTAAAAACCCCAATAATTCAAGTAGTAGCAATTCAATAGTAATAGTAGCACTCTATTACTTCCTCAGATGAGCATGAGAGAAATCTCGGGTAGTATGTTTTCTGAGCTAGCAGAGGCTCAGAGAGGCAAGACCAACCCATTGTGTGTGTACTTAATGTGCTTTCTAGCAGACAATCTCAGTCGCAGGAGTGTATTGGGACACAGATGTACAGAGAAAGGAAAGAAGTTAAACAGGGAGAAGATGGGGGGAAATAAACCCAAGCTCCCGCAATTCTCTCTCTACATATGACCAGGATCCAGATCAAGGGAGAAGAGATGGCAAGGGATCTGGTTTAAAAAAAAAAAAATCTAAGATTTTGCAGGACAATTTCTTGTATGGAATAGGTTATAAATGAGAGTAATCCCAAATGTTATGCAATAAGGCACATCCATTTGCAAATGAAGAGCACTTTCAGTGTTTACAGCTGTGGTCATCAACATCTTTGATACAGCAAACATATTAACCACGCTACACATCAAGAAACTGTCCCCAATTGCCTGTTGGTCAGTCCTCTACTCCATTTCTGGTTCCCCTGTGTGTTTTCTTAATTATATTTCAGCATTTTCTAGAAAAATAGTGTGACATTAATAGCTTCTTAGTGACATTATCCAGCTTCACTTGCAGACTCCAGCTGCCACTGCCCTTTCTTTCTTTGCCGTGTCTGGTAAAAAATACTGGAAGGTCACTGCAAATAAATGGACCAGCTTCAGTGTTTAAAACATGAAAAAAAATATTTTCTTTCCTGTACAATTGGGCAATTAAAACCTACAGAAGATAAGAGGAAAATCCTTAAAACAAGTCAGATCTCCAGAAATTATCAGTGCATACAGAATTCTAGCCAACTGTATCTTTTTAAGAGCTTTTCATAATGCTGTGTCTTCTTCCTCTCTGAAATCTCCCACTAGAAGTGAGTGCTTATCTGGTTCACTGAGAACTATACTGTTGAGGGAGCGTTTATCTGAGAACAGGGAATTTAGTGAGGCTCTACTATAACTGATGATTTGATCCATTAGGCTGAGTTTGGGAGAAGCTGTCCCAGTATCATCAATTCCAACATGGACACAGATTTCCGAACGGCTCTTCTGTCTCATATAGCCACGGGCACGGAGCTCATGTTTCTCATAATTTGGTTTCTTGTAGCTAAGGAAAAAAAAATCCAGTATAAATTAGTTGGCAGTAACTGTGAATAGAAACAACTCAATGTGGAAAGAAACTACTATAGATGCTCATGTACAAATCAGTACAGTTAATACCCACTGCCATTCATAATTTGAATACATAGTGCAGTGTTAAAAACTTCTAATTTCTCATCTTTTGGTTGATTCTAATACCAAATGAGAGCTTTATTTTAAAACAGTACACAGAAGGGGAAGGGAGAGCAAAGCAGATTCATACCACTTCTATTTAACTGCTTGACTGGTGTTGAAATTCCCAGGTACCTCCTGGTAGAATGGATCTACAGGTTTTGTTAACGGAAGAGGCATTATGGAAGTGTTCTACTATAATTAGGAAATCATCGCCTTTTCTACTCATGGCTCTTTGACACCTGCATTCACTGGTTCCCACACTATATGGTATCACATCTACCACAGCTCTCCATTGAAGTTGGCTGAGGGGTAAGAAATAAAACAAGCCATGGAATTTAACACAGCATTGTTTATTGCAATACTTCATACTGTTAAGTCCTCAATGCCAGTAGGTGTGGTGTTCCCAACTGTGTTGCATCATAGCCACAAAATCTGTAAAAAAGCCAGCGTGATCTGGCAACAAAACCTCCCACAGATTTTCAGTGACAAGAGTTATTACATACTAGTGCACTACTGAGTTTTATAGTTCCCATTATGTGCACCTGGCCGGGTTGCAGTTCAAACTCACGTTTAACAAAACTGCCTGACATATTTTGGATTGACTGGCTACTCCGATGAAGCAAAATGGATAAAAAAGAAATCAAGAAGGAAGTGTGTTGAGAAAGTGATCGGCCTGAAGACAGCCACTACTAAAGACGGACTTGCCTGAATTCCAGAGCTAGGATTAGAGTTTAGGAGCCTCTAACTCTTCATCCTGTGCCCAGTTCACTAGACCCCTCTGCCTCTAAACTAAGAGATCTGTGACTGCAAATCAAAATAAATACAGAATTTTTCACTTACAGCTTTAGCAACAGAGAAGAACACACAACGGAAACAGAAGAGGCAGCCATTGCAGCAGAGCCCATCCACGGCTGCAAAACGATACCAACTGGCAGAAAAACACCTAGGAAAGAAACCAGCGCTGATTCCAGATAAACCACATAAGAACAGAATATTCCTTATACAGTACCTTTAATGCACTGTATACAATCAAGTGTCTCCATGGATGTTTATACATGAAGTTTTAGTTGCATTTTAACACATTAACAAACATGTCTGTAAGTTCTAGTGTATGCAAAACAGAAATACAGGTAGGAATAATAATTTTGTCATTTCTATACTAGAATTTACAGCTGTATTAGCTAAAATGGGTTATCTAGCATGGGTTAAAATACAACTGAAAGTTCAAGTGTAGACATAGTTTGTTTTCCCTGCAGTAAAGGATTCTCTTAATGTAGTCAAAACCATGGGTTTTCACACCTCATTCAACAAAATGTTTCTCTTAAATATATGTTGATGTACAGACCCCTATCATAATAGGGGATAGTTTCCTGCTACTCCACCACCATCTCTCTAAAGATAAAGAACTTGTATTGATAACCAGTCACAGGCAAGAACGATGGGTACCATTTTATGAAGAAAAAACACTGCAATCATCTATTAAAAAAGCACGTCAGTACAACAACAGAACACTCACGTACCAGCAGCAACAGGAATTCCCACGAGATTATAAATTAGAGCAAAGACAAAGTTGAACCGGATTGTTCTGACGGTTTTCCTTGATAAATCTATACTTGCCACCACATCTAACAAATCGTTCTGCAAATTAAAGTGTTTATAGGAAAAGTCAAAGAAAACTAATGTCACATATGAAATGTTATCATATTACTGTTTTCAAAGCTAAATACTGTGCACTGAGCATTTCTAAAATATATGTAGATATACCTATCTCATAGAAGTGGCAGGGACCCCGAAAGGTCATCAAGTCCAGCCCCCTGCCTTCACTAGCAGGACCAAGTACTGATTTTTGCCCCAGATCCCTAAGTGGCCCCTTCAAGGACTGAATTCACAAGCCTGCTAAAAAAGGTCAATGCTCAAACCACTGAGCTATCCCTCCCCCAAAAGATGCAAGTGTCTCTCTAGTAGGTGTTTTTAGCTTGTCAGTCCTTCCTCTATTTTATGTTTGTGCAGTGCCCAACACAATAAGCGTTTGGAGTCCCTGGGCACTGATGCAAAACAAATAAATAATATGTTTACAGCAACGTTAGTGTTGCTACAATCTCTTGTCAGGGTTCCTATCAAACTCTGTTTTTTAGGCATTTATAACCAGGCTGTGAAAATTCATTCTTAAGTGCAATTTAGCCTGCAGGAAGACATGATCACCAGATTCTAGGTGTTATAGCATCCTTCCAAAAACCCTCATTCCCTCTCCTTTACCCATCCTCAAACTTGGCACTGTTGCCACAATACATCCAGCAAAAGAAAGCTGGCTGCAGCTTCCTTCAAGAGCCAATGAACATCACACCCTCAGGAGTCAGAGAAAGATAGTTTTCTCCCTGCTCCACTTCCATTGGTCTGTAGGGATGGAGCACATCATCTCTGCCGTTGTCCCAATCAGGCCAGTGTCAGAGTGAGGGACTAAGCACAGGTCCCAAACAACGGCTTTCACTTCACTGTCTCTGGCATGCCCCACCCATGTTTCTTTAACGAAACAAGCTTAGTTCCATTACTTACCCTAATTAAAACCACATCTGCTGCCTCAATGGCTACATCAGTGCCTGTGCCAATTGCAATTCCAACATTAGCCATGGCAAGAGCGGGGGAATCATTGATACCATCTCCCACCATTGCCACCCGCTTGCCCTCTTCTTGTAACTGTTTCACTTTGGCTACCTTGTGTGAGGGAAGAACCTCAGCAAACACTTTGGTGATGCCAACCTAAAGGAAGAGAAAGAACAAAACCATATTACAACTTTTCCATGTGCTGTCCAAGATTCTGTCTCTGAATGTATATGCTTTCTATTCTCTCTGGTGAGGAGCAGACAGTATCCCTTTGAGTGAACAGTGAACCAACTACAATCCAATTTCACTTTAAGTAACATACCACACTGCAGACTATTTTTTCCCACTGCCACACTATTTTATCATTTCCCCAATGCGGTCACTAGCATGAGGGAGAGCCTAGTCTATTTTAGGGATGTGACTTGATTTTAGCAAGAAAGGTAATAATTGTGATTACTGGATTAACAAATATCAGAGGGGTAGCCGTATTAGTCTGAATCTGTAAAAAGAAACAGAGGGTCCTGTGGCACCTTTGAGACTAACAGAAGTACTGGGAGCATAAGCTTTCGTGGGTAAGAACCTCACTTCTTCAGATGCGCGTGGGTAAGAACCTCACTTCTTCAGATGCGCGTGGGTAAGGTTCTTACCCACGCAAGCTTATGCTCCCAGTACTTCTGTTAGTCTCAAAGGTGCCACAGGACCCTCTGTT
>NC_048306.1:19553451-19635403 GCF_013100865.1 Trachemys scripta elegans
TTTAAATGTCAGTTTTTTTAACAGAATTGGTCTCCCTTTGTTAATCCAACAGAGGGTCCTGTGGCACCTTTGAGACTAACAGAAGTACTGGGAGCATAAGCTTTCGTGGGTAAGAACCTCACTTCTTCAGATGCGCGTGGGTAAGAACCTTACCCACGCGCATCTGAAGAAGTGAGGTTCTTACCCACGCGCATCTGAAGAAGTGAGGTTCTTACCCACGAAAGCTTATGCTCCCAGTACTTCTGTTAGTCTCAAAGGTGCCACAGGACCCTCTGTTGGATTAACAAAGGGAGACCAATTCTGTTAAAAAAACTGACATTTAAAAAATAAATAGGAAGATACTGTATAAAGCAGGAAACAGTCCTAATTCATCCTTTTAGCAGAGAATGTACATACTGCTGAGAAGACACTAACTGCTATAACAACTCAAAGAAACCAAAGAGATCTATGGCACCTTTAAGACTAACAGAAGTATTGGAGCATAAGCTTTCATGGGTGAATGCCCACTTCATCAGACGCAAGTAATGGAAATTTCCAGAGGCAGGTATAAATCTCGTTATCTCCAGACTGATTTATACCTGCCTCTGGAAATTTCCATTACTTGCGTCTGATGAAGTGGGCATTCACCCATGAAAGCTTATGCTCCAATACTTCTGTTAGTCTTAAAGGTGCCACAGGACCCTCTGTTGCTTTTTACAGATTCAGACTAACACGGCTACCCCTCTGATACGAAGAGATCTAGATTTTTATATCTTCAAGAGTAATCTTTCTCCAACGATCAATGTATTTTTATACCAGCTATTTAAGTAGAGATACTTAAATAGATAATTGCTTGAGGATCATTCAAAAATAAACTAATTTAATTATGCACTACGAAGGTTAAAAAGGAACATCATCAGGCTAAAAGTCCTGGTCCAAATCTGATGTAAGAAGTGCAATACACTGAAGTCAGAATTATAGCTGCTTACAAAAAACCTACAAGTGTTTCTGAACTAGTTACTAACAGCTTAGATTTTTTCCCCACTGTTGGCACTTTTCACCTTCAACCAATTTTACTATGTATCAGCCAGGGGGGCACTTAAACATGAGAGGAGATATTCCCTCTCTCTGGAGTAGAGCATAACAGAGTTCATTAGGAGGGTGGGGAGAATACCATGAAGAAAATTGTAAGTCAATTAGATATTCAGCAACTTACCTCAGAGGCAATATATCTCGCTGTTTTACTGTTGTCTCCAGTCATTAGAACAACTTCTAAACCCATCGTCTTCAAAATGTGGACTGCCAATTCAGCTTCAGGTTTCACTGTATCAGCAATAGCTATCAAGCCACACAGCACTCCTAATACAGACAGCATGAAAATGAATGTGTTCCTATTAAAGTTCTTTTCCCCACCTTTAGCAGGAAATGGGTCCTAGAAGACCCTCTCAGAGCCCTAAGGATCCCCTCTTTTTCTTCATTAGTCTCCTAACCCTTAAAAGTCCTTGTAGTATGCCCAAACATCTGTGCAGTAGAGGAGAGCTGGACGAGGCTCTACCTTTCAAAATGTTACAAAAACTTGAAAGCTAGAAACTCATTTGTGGTCACAGGATTCTATACAAGCGCAAGGTATTATTACTTGTTATTATTATAATAATCATGCAGATTATAGTTTCAGGGTCCATTGTTTCCCTCATCGCTTTCTATTTAAATGCTCACAAGTCAAACCCAAGAACACAGAAAAGGGACAACAATCTTACCATCAACAGCTACAAGGACTGCAGTGCAACCTCTACGTTCGTGTTCAATCATGGCATTATCAATATTGCTTTTAAGAAGAAGGCCATTTCTATTCATCCACTCCCGGTTTCCAATGAGAACAGAATACTTTTGATGATTCAAGGTAGCTGTAGGAAGAAAATATAATCCTACCATCATGTGGATACATTCAAGTTAATCCAGACAAGAGTTCATAGGGTGCTCAAACAGATTAGTGGCATCATTATCCAAAATCTAAATGTTTAGGAACAGTTTTCTTCTTACCCACCCCACAAACGTTTTAGCTGTTCTGCAATAAGAGGCTGATAGCATTTACTTGGACTTACAGTTCTAACATGGGACAACACTGCGTAAATTTCCTCTCTCTGAGCTCTACTACACATGGAAGTCATGAGTTGAGCCTCTTTTGAGCAAAGACTGGTCAATAGTGTAAGTTACATGAAGATTTTGGGTAGTAGCACAGTTTTAAAGAGAACACAGAAGGGCAGTGGGAGCGGACTCCTGTGTTCTATTTCCAGTTCTGACACGAATTACCTTTAGCACAGAACTTTAAAATCTCTGTGTCCCATTTTAATAGAGCTCCTTTTAGCCCATGTCCTTTAGAGATACGCAAGCTTCAATTACCCCATTCCCAGGGCCGGCGCTTCCATTTAGGCAACCTAGGTGGTCATCTAGGGCACCAGGATTTGGGGGGGGCGGCAATTCAGCAGTGGGGGGTCCTGCCGCGCTCCAGATCTTCGGCAGCAATTCTGCGTCAAGTCCTTCACTTGCTCCAGGACCCGCCGCCGAAGTGCCCTGAATACAGGGAGCACGGAAGGACCCCCCCCCCCCCCCGCAGAATTGCCGACAACCACCGGGAGCGCAGAAGGACCCCCCCGCCTAGGGCCCCCAAAAC
The DNA here is from genome assembly GCF_013100865.1 of Trachemys scripta elegans. Taxonomy (NCBI): domain Eukaryota; kingdom Metazoa; phylum Chordata; order Testudines; family Emydidae; genus Trachemys; species Trachemys scripta. The sequence continues at coordinate 19,556,102 of NC_048306.1, forward strand.
CCTGGCGCCGCTCCTGCCCATTCCACAGATGAATAAAATACATAGCTATTAAATTAAGTAAAAAGCAACTCCTTTGTGCCTCCAGGAGATTGCAGACCCGGTTTTCCAGATGGGAAAGGTTAGTGACCCATGGCAGCCTCTTCCCCCAGCATCCTCAACAAAAGTCAGACAAAACCAGATCATCATTCTTGGCACACATTTTATTTTACACACATGTGTCAGCTTACTTGGCAACTGGGCATCAATAATCAAGGCAGGTTGCATTGACTCCTCAAAGTTCTCATCAACTTTTATGAGTGTCATATTCTTAATATTATTTTCTTCAACCTTCTCGTTCCTCCTGTACAGCAATGCTTCAATATTGGTGACTTTACAGCTAATGCCACAGCCTGCTACTACCTGAAAATCTGTACAGGTTCCAAGGGTTTCTGAGTCCAGTTCCTAAGAGAAAAGGTCAAACATTTTCTGAAAAATACAGAACCACTTGCATTTATAAGAATGCTGACAGTAAATTACACCCAAACCCAATCTAGAACATAAGCAAATAAACTTGTGTTTTGATGATTGCATTTTAAGTGTCAGGCTCTAGTGTAAACAGTACTAAATCACTCACATGCAACTTTTTCAACTTTCAGAACTCTCCAAGTAAAAGGCCACTTCAATAAGCCAACCACTTTCTAGTCAGTGCAAGGTTATTCACAGATGCACACACAATATTGAGACAAAGCTCTACAGGAGAGGATCTCTATCACTGCAAAATATTCTGCCCATCTAAAAGAATCTCAGTACCATACCTTCTTGCAGTATTTTGTTATTGCTGTCCCCAGAGGGTGTTCACTGTTACTCTCAGCAGTCCCCACTATTGCCAAAATCTTATTACGTGGCATCTGGTTATCCTCCACTAGAATCTTCACCTGCATCACTTCTGGAGTTCCATGAGTAATGGTTCCTGTTTTATCAAATACCACCACCTTTACCTGCAGCAAAACGGAAAACTGCATTGTTGCAAGAAGGTCTTACTGCAGAATCATTCAGATGCAAAGTTACTGTCCAAAGTTACTACCTAGCCACCTACAGACAACATGTGGTGATAACTTTTGTGTTTGGAAACAAATGCAGAATATTGGCATGTAGAGTCCTACTATAAATTAAAGCCTTGGAAAAATAAATTAAATTTTTTACCTTATGAGCCATCTCTAGTGGCTCTCCACCTTTGATCAATATGCCATTCTGAGCTCCTACCCCAGTACCCACCATCACAGCTGTTGGGGTTGCCAATCCCAATGAACAAGGACAGGCAATGCACAAAACTGTGATGGCGGCTTGGAAAGCAAAGCGGATTATTACTTCGGTTTTGGAAATGCTCTTATTGTAACCCTGTGGACACAGAAACACGTTTTAGTAACAGAATAAGGAACATTGTAAACCATGTATTCAACTATATATTTTCTTAGTCACAAAGGCATATTTGTAATTACATACAATAACATTCTTCAAACATAGATTTTTAAGTTGAAAAGTAAAGCGCTCAAAAGTTAGGAAGTACCCGAATTCTGATTGCCCACACAACCTTATTCTGTCCTGTAGTGCATATACCTATTACATGCTATATTTTACTCATAAGACCCCTGCCTCATTCTATTTATTTACTCAAACTAAAGAATATAAGCCATGAGACTCCCTTAAACTGGACCATAATAAACAATAATCACCATATGTAATTATTAGAGTAATGCCCGATAAATACGCTCCACTAGAATCTTCACTTGCATCCTCTGTCAGAAAAAATAATCAAGCAAGAAACTGCCATCATAACTGTCTGATGGTGCAAAGTCCTATAAATGATGGGCCCCTGTCCTATAAATGAGATCCACCAGTGTGTAAAGTCTATTGACTTCAAGCTGGATTCTCCATGGGGCTGTGCCAGGAGATCCTGATGCAGAATTGGGACCTAGATAGAAGAGATCATCTTTCCCAGAGGAAAGGAAATTGGAAAGTTTCAAGGTTTTTGTAATGTCAAGTTACTGTTTTGTTTGTTTTAAACAGTTAATAATTAGTTTAATATAAAACAGGTATTTTTGTTAATCATTGAACTCACTTAGGTTTGTAAGTTCAATACTTTTTCAAAATAAAGTTCCCATTTCTGAGTCTGTTTAGTAGTGAAGTTGATACTTTCAGTCCTAATTTGTATCAGACAGAGCCATTGCTAAGTAGTACTAGTAAGACAGCAGCCTATACTCAAACAATATCCCTATGGTTGAATGGAGATGAACAGTGGCAAGGATGTCTAGTAACTGCTTTCTAAATAGTTTTAAATATTTTGTAAAGACTTAGTTAACTATCACATGCTATATGACTTTGCAGTTTTCCTTTCATAAGCAAAAATATAGAAAAACATTGCAGCATGTGAACAATATACTAGACAAGTGACGGTGAGGATATTCTAGGATGGAACTGTTGCAGTCAAACAGACTTCTATTACACCTATTATTTAATAACATTTAAGAGAGTCACTTACTTGAAAATATGTTTCCACAATTTCAAAATTGACAAATCCAATTACAATCCAAGCAAAAAGGGTAACCACAGAGATAGCCACAATAAAAGGAACAAAATAACCACTAAGTTTGTCTGCAAATTGCTGGATTGGAGCCTACGGGGGAGAAAATACATAAACATCAATTCTGATCACATGATACACTTTTCCATGCTTTAAAGCACCAGTATAAACAGAGTACTCAGCATATTCAACAAATACTTCTAATAAAATCTAGATAGTCTCTCAATAGTTTTGACATTTTGACATGACTTTAGAGAATTAAGAGACTCAGAACTTTGAAGGTTTTGAGTTCAAAGTTTCTCTGATTGATATGTCGAGATTGCTTGGTGTCTTGATTTTAAGACTCATGCTGAGGTTTAAAAGACTCTAAGCTTTAAGCAATTTGCTGAATAGAGGCCTAAATGAAGAGGCAGAAACTAATAGTTTAAATCAACGCCACTATTCAGTGAAAGTACCTTTGAGGTTTGTGCCTCCTCCACAAGTTTGACAATCTGAGAGAGAGTTGTATCAGCTCCGACGTGAGTTGCAGAGATCAGCAGTGACCCATTCTGATTAATAGAACCGGCAATAACTGTACTGCCAGGTTTTTTAGCCACAGGCATTGCTTCACCTACATAAAGGCCAATACCAGACATTAGGGTGGTAAATTCTGATTTTGACAGTGTTATTTTTCCAACTGCTACCTAGTCCTAACATACCATTAGAAAACATACAAGAAAATTAGTGAACTTTAATCTCCCTTGTTCATAAGTATTTGATACAAATAAATATTTTAAATTTTTTTTAAAAGCAAACAGCTTACCTGTGATGAGGGACTCATCTACCATAGACTGTCCTTCAATAACACGGCCATCAACTGGGAATTTGCCTCCTGGAACTACTTTGACAACATCACCCCGTTGAACCAGTTCAACGTCAACCTGATCTTCACTGAGAAGGGAGTATAGTACATTTAATAAAACATGGCTAGTGATGTTACCAAGTCAAAAAGCACTTTTCAGCATTATATACAGCAGAATCTCACCAATTCATACATTGCTAATTGACAAAGGGCATTTTGTGATGCTTTATCCTTGTTTTATTACTTGTTTTTGTATACTTGCCAATTCAGAAAATCCGTTCAATTTCAAAGCACAAATTAGCAAGGTTGCACTATGGCATATCAGAATGGTATCAATTTTATTACATTTTAATGTTACATCTGGCAAATTCTCTTAAGTTGAACAAGTTACTTGTTGTGCACATCTTCAGCAAGGTAAAAGTGTTAGTTCAAAAACAAAGAAAAGAAAGGAAGGACAAAGTGAAATACCTCAAAAGAACGTTGTCTGGTCCTAGGTTAACAAGAGTTGCTTCTGTAGCTTGTAGTGAAATTAGTCTTGAAAGGGCTTCCGATGTTTTACCCTAGAATATGAATTTACACATTTGTCTTTGATCACGCTATTGACAAAAAATAATCACAGGCTAAACAGCTACATGCAATACAATTCACCCTTTAAAACAAATACTTCTTGCAAACTGACTAGAAAAAATAAAATTGACATTTTAAATAGTTTTCAAAATTGCTGAAAATCGTTTTGCAACATGAACAAATGATAAGCAATCAGGATCACACTTTCCCATGTGATTTCATTTTAAAACATGTGCACCCTATAACTACACCCATGTAGTTTCCTGCAATTTGTAGATGTGACACTTTACACCAAATAACGATTTATAAAAATACAAAGTTTAGTCTTGCTTCTGTTTTCTTACAAGCTGTGATTTTGCTTGCTAAGTATTTCCTCTGTATCTCACTAAAAAGTTAATCTTTCATTCTTTCCAGTGCCAACTGTCTGGAACATTTTATAGTATTTTATTTCATGTTCAAACATACGAGCAGGTACTTTTATTTTGCTTTACCTTTGCCATATGCTCTAACCATCGGCCCAATGCAATGAACACAAATAGCATAGGAGGTGTGTCAAAGAAGGTCACAGGATTCACTTTTGCTTTTTCAGCCATTGCAACTAGAAGAATAACGAAGGAGTAGACAAATGCAATGGTGGTTGCCAAAACAATCAGCACATCCATGTTAGCAGTTTTATGCTTCAGTGCTTTGTATGCTTGAATGTAGAAGTACCAGCCCCCAAATAACTGTAACAACAACAACCACAATGGTATTTTACTCAAAAATACAAATGCAAAAATTACTGCTCTAAAGCTACTTTATTGAAAGTGAGAGGTGCAGGATTCTTTTCTGTACGTCCTTTTTTAAAGTTCAGGTTTAAAAGTTTAAACATTAATATTTCAATAGATATGAAGAACATACATTTAATTAGTCTACTGCAAATCAAGGGAACTCAAATTAAAAAAAAAAGACTAATAATTACAATGCTAAAATACAGAAGATGATGGATCCAATCCTGCTCCCACTGAAGTCAAAACACCTACGGATTTCAACGAAAGCAGGCCCCATAACAGTTTCAATAAGCATTTTGAATCAATGTAATTCACCAAGTGATCTTTTGTGCTTAATATTTTTAACGTTCCATTATAAAAAGACAATTTCAATTTGTGAACTTCTAATGACAGCACACTGAAAGTCACCATGTTTTTATTTACCTGAACAGGGACACACAATAAAAAAGACAGCAAGTTCATTACAGACAATCCTGGCAGGACCTGACGCTCCAAGAACATAGAAGAGTGATAGGCCTCCATTTCCTCCTTGCTCATGTTGCGATGCTGGTGAACATGTGCGAGATGACTATCCATAATCATCATGTAAATCATCAGCGCCATTACAGGAATGCAGAAAAAGAGACTCACAAGAAAAGATCTTTTCCATCTTAGATAAAGAAAAAAAATAATAATGAAAGTCTGATTTATTTTGCAAGTAACAGATAATTAATCATCACACAGATAACATTTTAGCTACAATGTCTGCAGACACCAACAAAGTAATTTGTGAAGACTTCACTTCTGGTTCAAAAACAGCCTCAAATTTTAAAAGAAGAATCAGATGAATATTTAAATAGAATTTAAAACAGGCTCAATAATACTTACTGCCTTATTTCCTGTTTGTGGTCTAGATGGCTAGCAGATCTGTCCTTCTTGATTAAAGAAGTATCAAAACCTAAATCCTAGATGAGAAATGTATCAAGGATTTGATTTTACCATACAGAGAATTAACACCACAAAAGATACACTTTCATCTTGATTTGCAGGAAGTCATCAATACTGAACGCAGAGAAAATACCTTTAGCTGTACTTCTTTGTCCAGGCAAGTAAATATCACCTGTGATATTCTATTTCCACAATTTATACGATGCTAACTGCTCTACAGAACACAAAAGCCATTCCCTGCCATCTAAAAAAAGGAATTTGCCCGCTGGCACAGACAATTGAAACATACAGATGTGGGCAATATAAAACTTATTTCTACTTTGTTTAAGATATCTTGTGCTGTATAGAGATATTTGTAGGTTATCTGGTGGAGCAGGCCATGCATTCAGCTTGCTTCATTAGCATATTTATAAGGTCATTCTTTCACTTTCCATGTCAAAAGGTACCTCAGAAATAGCTGTTAGATTTAGGCTTCAACTTGTTCTAAAATGCTCTTTCAGCATTTCCTTGCAAGGCCTGGACAAAGTCACCAAGGAGTACTGTTCTGCTGGCATATGGAGTTTCCCTTACTGCCAGAACACCTGTTCTGTATGTTGACTTCTCTACACTGATGGTGAGAAGGGTGGATGGAAGAGAAAGAGGACAGGATTTTGGCCTTGATATACCTCTGTTCCATAACCGTTACATACCAAAAGTTCTTATATTCCAGGGTTTAGAACTCTGGGAAGCATATTGGATATTCTACAAGATTTTCAGTGGCCCAATGAAACAGTTTAATACCACCTAAGCACTTACCTTTACTGTTTGTATAATATCTCGAGGACCAACAATCTCAGGATCATATTTAATGTGTGCTTTGTTGGTTGCAAGAGCCACTGAGCTGTATAATACACCTTTAGTCTTCATAAGGGTGGATTCTATTTTATGTACACATGAGGCACATGTCATTCCTCTGACCTGTTAAACACAAATTCTTCCTGTTATCAAAACCAAAGACTGATTTTTTAAGATATTAGTGAATACTTTTTCATTTATTACAGAGAATCTGAGAAAAATTAGGAAACCATAAACTGCTTTTGTTATCTGAGTTATAGCATCCCTAGATGATATAACAAAAACCAAAAAAAAACCCTTTTGGAATATGCAGCCATCTGACCAGCAGGTGGCACTGTGGCTTGATCTTTGCATAATGTTTAGGTTAGCAAATCCACACAGTTTGTAATATTTATCTATCTTTAGGTTTTATTCTGCTGCCTATCACCATAGTATATGAGCAACTTCTTATCAAATCAATTGCAATAACAAAGTCTCTAGTAGAGGCATATAAATTGCACATCTTCAGAGAAGGTAGAAAAATTCGGAATGCTACCTTTTTCCATTTATAGTCAACATACAATTTTTAAAAAGACTGAAGAGGTGGTACAAAAGGTCAGCATTTCAGCTTTTTGGGTCCTCGTTAATATTCCAAACTTTCAATAAAAGGCATGAATCGAATACATTGGGAAAAGGTACATTTGCCATATATTTGGGAGGTTTGCTGCTATTTGACATGTATTATTGCATTTTTTTCTCACCCACCTGTGCATAGCTTTCCACTGACATTTAACCTTGTAGAAGCAGATATTCTATTCGAAAGTCGCATTTTCGTCTAAAAACTGTCTACATATTATTGGTAAAAGCAATCTTTAAGATTACTGTAACAAAGATTAAAAGATTAGATGGGAAAAACAGCTTTTTCCCCCTTTTTACTCAGTTCCTCGTGTAGACCAAGGTGTTTGTGCATTGGACTGCACTGGGTGAAAAGTTATCTTCAGCTGTTTTGTTGATGATCAGTCACATTTCCTGTCTCACTCTTAGCATGAGGACATCATTCTCAAGTCTTGCTCTAGGGGTGCTCACATGCATGCTCTATCCCTAAGCTCTGGAAGAGTATGTTTACCAGTAACAGCAAAGCTGGAATTGACACTGAAGAGGACACATGCAGCAAGCAGGAGTATGCATGGAGAAGAAGGTGGGGAAGAGGCAACTGGAGAGGAAAGATGGTCCATCGACTAAAACGCTAGTCTGGGATTAAAGAGACCTAGGTTCAGTTCCCTGGTGCTTCCTGTGTGACCTTGGGCAAGCTTTTTAAACAGGGATAACTTTATTTCTGTAGATCACAGGAGTGTTGTTAGAATAAATACATTAAGAATTGTGAGGCATTCAAGTACTATTGGTAATGGGTGCCATTAAGACAGAGACCTCTATGTAAAATCATGTTTTGTGTTGCTAGTCTCAGATCTACCCGTAAGTCCCCTATAAACATCAGAGGAACATAAGAACTCTTAATTTTTAAAGTATTTTTAAAATTCTGTACTATTTAAAGGTTCTTTATCAGAATCTTGAATTTATCTTTTAATCAATGTCCTTTTAACTACAGATTTGATCTAATGATAACAGCCAAATGCAGCCACACACTTACAAATATCTATTTTTCTTTAAATCAGACAATCCTATCTGTATGGAAAGTTTTCTAGGAAGTAAAAACATTACGCATGCACTTTGAACAGCTATAAATGATTGATATAGTTTTATTAAAATGATCTGCTTACAACAAGTTCTAGAATTCCATCTCCATCATAGTTTTCCATAACAGTAGCTCCAAATCCCAATTCACGGATTAGATCTGCTATGACTGATGGCTGTATGATAGCAGGGTCATACCTCACTTCTGCCTTCCCTGCCATTAGAGCAACAAGCACAGAACATATTCCTAGAAATATACAACCAGAAAGTACAGTGTTAATTAAACATTATATTAGAACAATGTGCAAACATGTTTAGTGTAGTAAACATATTGTACCTCAATCACCATATTACAGGAGGCTAGCAATTACCCACATTCACTAAAACTATGAAATAGATAGCCTGCACGCAGAATACTGCGGGGGCACTTTCTGAACAAACAACAAAAGGTAGGCTCTGAGAGAACATGTGAACTGGAAGAATTTAATTCTAGAGGTAAAGGAAGATGAGGGAAACAGACGGCAATGCCAGATTTACGACTTATTTAAATTGGTTAATTTAAAAAAACCCAGTTTATGATACATTAAGGGCGCTCTAAAATGTCCTCAATTTTTTCCCCCAAAGTTCCTTTTAAGAAATTTAAGAAACACACTTTGTAAGTAAGGGTTTAGGGCTCCCCAGTATTTGTACTTCTACAGGCCTTTTCTGTAAGAAATAAACTGATTGAGAAAGAGAAATGAACTAAACACACAGTCCTGTCAAAAACAGAATGAAAGAATTTTCTCTACCAATTTCTCACAGCACCAAAGGATTAAAGCATCAAATAGTCCAAGATTTGTCCTACTTTCACATTATTTTAAACTGATTAAGTATAGCCTTCATTTGCCATTGTTATTTGACTCTGCAATAATTTGCTTTTGCAGAGCTCCTCATCCTGGCAGCAGAGGGAGCACAAAATTACGGTCATAATTATAAATTACATTTCTGACCATGTAACAGTGTAAGAGCTTGGCTCTTTATCCTTCCCTACTTGCTAGACCACAAATAGTTTTTATGAGTCTGCCAATGCCTCCAAGTTACCAGGTCTATACTGTCCTTTAGGTCAAACAGTAACAGCTCATTGCTTTTAGTTCCAGGGGCCCTGGGGTCCATCCCCACTGATGACCCAAGGCGGGGAGGAGGAAAGGGGAGAAAGTGGTTACAACAAGGAAGTAAAGCAGGAAAAGTATGATTAAGTTGGTCTACATAATGGGGGGAGTTAGCTAACATGGAGTTGAAAATCTGGAAAGAGTTTTAAGTGTGCTGAACAAACAAAATGCAATTGTCTAGCTTCTATGAGGGCAATAATAGAGAGAATACCAACAAAAAAAAAAATTTTGAATGGAGAAATGAGTGCCATTTTAAAAGAAATTACTTGCCCTGCTAAAAAGTTGAAAATTCATTTTGTACTGACCAAAGTTTTTAAGGATTAAAGATCCACTGTGTACATCAGTAACTGGTTTATGCTCAAAGTGCAGGAGACTCTCTGTATTGTACATTGTCAATGTGTTGCACATCTGAATGCTAATTAATACCATGCTATGGGTGGGACAAGCAAACAGTGGGTATGTACCTAGGAGTGAGTAGGGGATCAGAGTTTTATAAGCTGCAGCCCGAATGCACAGGGGAGTGATGTACTGATGAAATGAGAAGCTTCAACTTTATGTTACCCTCTATGCTCTCCCTTGTGCTTTGGGGCTGCATCTTATAAAACTTTGTTTTAATCTCCCTAGAAATCTGAAAGTTGATTTTACAATGTGTTTAATCCTTTGAGTGCTATAATTCCACTCCTGCCAAGGCAATTTAGAGTAGAATCTGTCAAGTGTGGCAATGGAGCTATATAGTTAGTGTGCAGGGCCACATGCTTTACTGGATATAAAGTAAGAGTGTGTAATATGTACACTGTAAAACAATCAAAATTCAACAGTGGTTGTTTTTCCCTCTAACCCCATGTTAAAATTCCACTACAACAGCTGTAAAGACATCTCTAAAACACGGCTAGAGATTTAACAGGTTTTACTGAAGTATATCTCACCATCTTCTCTCCTCAAATTTCTCTCAATATTTGCTACGCAGGAAGCACAGGTCATCCCAGTGACCTGGATGTAACACTTCGATGGAGTCTTTGCCTCCTGTTTATCATCATGGACTGGTGACACTTTGGAGTGCGGTGCTGTTTTGTAAAGCATATTATCCTGAGAATCTAACGGCACTTCCAGCGAAGGCTGAGTTATTAATACCAATGGTTCTGTCTTTGCTGGGGGGTGGAAAAAACATCACAAATCATGAATTTATTAACAACCCCTGAAATGAGTTATGACTCGGACACAACGTAACATGAGTGCACATTACTGTAGTATTCCTGACTGAGAAGCAGAATTGTACTCACCTTATCAGAAAGATGCATGTATTTGCTCTGTGGGTGCTAAGTCAAATAACTAAGCCTACCTCTGCTCTGATCCCTAGAAACCACTCCCTTAGATTCTGGTTAGGCAACTGAAACTGTGACTTCTGTTTTTCTGCTCAACTGTGTTCATTTCATTACCTATTTTACTCACCCTCCCCCATCTTTATCTGTTTTGTCCTTTTGTTGTATCCTGTCTGTTATGTAGATGGTGAGCTTTCTGGGGCAAGGAATGACTCCTTGTTATATGTCTGAACAGTACTCAGGCCATGTCTATATTAGGAAATTAGGTCAGTGTAACTACATTGCTCAAGGGTGTGAAAAATGTACCTTCTTGAGCAATACAGTTAAAATGACCTGAGACCTGGTACAGACAGTGCTAGGTTGACAAGGGGGCCTCTCCCGTCGACATAGCTACCACCTCTCGCAGAGTGGGAGTACCTACATGGACGGGAGAAGCACTCCCATCAGCGTAGGTAGCGTTTTCACTGAAGCGGCGCCATTGCACTGTTTTAAATGTAGACCGGCCCTAGTTGTGACACCAAGCACCGTTGTATTTACACCTTACCCACTATGGTAATAATCTTCATACAAAATATACCTTAAGAGGTATTATTTGAAAACTGGTAACTCACTGATCATTAATAATCTTGTATCATGTATGTACATGGTGGGTATTAAGACTTATGGACATAAGCTGAAATGATAACTAGAATTTGTTCAAACCAGGTATATGAGGGGGAGTTGCTAACCAGGGCTATCCTAAACAAAGGAATATGTGTTTACTGCTTATATATAAATTGAGGTAAACAGACCCATGAAGCTAACAAGGGTAGAAGCAAAACTTACATTAACAAGTGGGGAAAAAGACAGCATGGCATCTACACCCAGCAGGATAGAGACACCTGGTGTGGGTTTTACTCTTCAGTAGAATCCGTTTCAAAAGTTACTGGTCTACAAATGCAGGGGGTCTGAGCCTCAAGTGATCAGCAACTGAATTAACTGAGTATATACAATATTACTGTACTATAAAAGTGTATAGAGTGACATCTTTTCTGAAAGCTAATGACAACACACTGGTGATTAATATCGTTGTGATATATATGTTGTAACATTGTGACGCTGGCAAGCCTGATGCCAACTCTGGCCCAGGCTGCAGACATTAGCTAAGAACTGACAACCTTGTAGCTGGAGATCAGACCAGTTCACCTGTACATTAGTTTTGCTCAAAATAAGTATTAGTCTTATGAGAACGTGTTTAGACTCTATGAAATGCTTGCAAGTTGCTGCACACATTAATTTCGCTTGTAACGTCTGTATTCCATGCTATAAGAAAATATGTAAATTTTGCTTTATAAAACTTTGAACATGTTTGCTCTGAACCCAGGCACAGAAATTGTCCCCACTGCCCATCTAGAAGGACTATCAAAATCATATGGCCATCAAGGAACATCACAATACAAAGGATTGGTTAGTGGCTCTATCGCACCTTGGAAATGTTATGTCAAGGAAGCTCGTCCTGTGGACTTGGAAGCTAAATGAAGAAAATAAAACAAAGTCGTAGGAAAATTTTTCATCTCTGCTCTGTTTGAACTCTGACTGGGCTAGAGACACCAAACTAAAGTCACAGATCCCCAGGGGCTGCCTCCTGGGTCCGCCATGAAAGACACTTTGAATTGACAGATATAACTTAGAGAATTTTTTCACTTCAAGGTCCCAGAAACAAAGGCAAGGTTTTCATCTCGAGGCCAAAAGACCAAAAACATCAAGACACTTGATCACGGCCTTGGATAGACCAAGAGACTACACTTGACCAGAGCTCAGTACTACAACTCCGTCACTCTTTGGATTTAAATGGTAACTCATTTGTATGCATATCTTTGCTTTCTTTAACCTGTAGTTAAACTAGTTTCTTTTTCTAGTCAATAAACCTGTACATAATTTATTACAGGATTGGCTACTGGCATTTTCTTTGGTGTAAGATCTAAGGTACCAATTGATCTGGGTTAAGTGACTGGACTCTTGGGTCTGGAAGCAACTTGAATATTGTGTGACTTTTGGCGTAAGTGACCGTTTATCACTAAGTCCAGTTTATCTGAGCAGCAAAATAGACTGGAGAGTCTAACAGGACTGTTTGTTACTCCATGGTAAAACTGTTGCCGTGATCCAAGAGTTAACATTTGTTACTGGCCTGGTGAAATCTAATTATAGAACACACCATCAGTTGGGGTATCTGCCTTGTTTTTGACAGTCTGCCCTGAAGTAGGCACTCTCAGTCATGAGCCACTTCCAGCAGGCGAGACAAACATTATAGAAGGAATATGAATGCTCATTGATATTATGTTTTAAAGTGTATGGCCGAACAAGGGAAGGAACAGTTCTCACCCAGACAGGAGTCGGGGCAGTTATTTACCTATCTCCTATGTAAATTAAATATGATAGAATCAAAACAATGGAAACCCCATTTACATATGGGGGATAGGAATCCCACAGGAAGGGAAGAACAGCATGAGGTCAGCTTCTTGATGAACATAGCAAGCTGAATATACAAGGGCTTCCTACCTCATGAAGCAAGGTCATTGAACTCTCAAGAACAGAAGCCATCTTTGGCATCCATCACTAGACAGTGAAAAGGGAAGAGAGCTCTAGCAAGCTGAGAAAGATGGGTCCTTCAACCAAGAGGGGGTTGAAGTCTCTGGAACTGAATATAGGTGAGAAACCTTCTTAGGCAAAGATCTTTCATCTATAAAGATAAGGGAACTTGTACTTTTATGAAACGTCCTGCCTGAGGGAAAGTCAGCCATGGCTGGGAAGAAAAATAACTGGTGAGATAAACTATCTTGAACAAAGCCTGTAATTTGTTAGATTAAGTTTTAGACTTTTAGATGAGTGTTTTCACTTTTATTTGCTTGTAATCATTTCTAACTTTATTCCTTTTACTTAGCATCACTTAGCCTATGTACTATTGTTAATCAATTTGTTTTATTATTATTATTAGAAGCCACCTCTATGCTGCATTTAAAGGGAAGGCTGTATTTACCACACTTAAGTTAATAAGCTGTGATTTGATTTTGTGTCTTTAGAGGAACAAACCAACCATATTATTTCTCTGAACTGTCCAGGAGAGGGCTGGACATTGCAGAGTACAGGGTTTTGGGAAAATCTGGGACAGAGAGTGTGTTGGGGTTAACCTGCAAGTAGTAACCAAGACTGGTGGGACCCAGAGTGGGGCTGTAGACAGATTGCTGGGGTTAGAGCTGCTAAACCAGGGCTGTCTAGCACACAGACCCTCAGGATGTGACCTCCATGCTTATAGACTGTTTGTAAGAGGCCCAGGTTGGGAGCTACAGGAGCAAAGCATTGTGAAGCACCCAAGATTACAGGGCAGCGGGTGACAACCCCTCACAGGTCTGGACTGCACCCCAGAATGTGGCATTGGTACTTGGGACCTGAAGACTGATTGCTGTTTCTAGGCATCACCATAATACGAATAATAATAAATCTTCAACAGACATTACAAAAATTAATAGCCACTTCTAATTTTACAGAGGTACATGACATGACCTCCATTAACTAAAACAGTAGCATTATGCATTACTCCAGATCAGAGATGCTACAGACTTAACATATTGCAATCTGATCAGGTAAATGTGTTATTGACACAGTCATATAGTGACTGTTGATATGTAACAGAACCACACTCCTCGCCAATTTAGCATAACATTTATAGCAACTCTCTCTCACTTTATCTTTAAAAGACAAAACTGGCATTTGATATAGCGGGAATTGCCTAGATATGGTAGGATAATATTTAGCACTTTATTTGTTCCACGTGCTGTATAACATTAATGAAGATGGAGTTAGTATTATTAACCCCATTTTTACAAATGGTGAACGAGATGAAGTTAAGAGGAGTGGCCAAAGTCACAGCAAATAAGTGGCAGGGATGGAATTAGTATTCAGGATTTCCTTCCTCCCAAGAATCAATGGATAATTTAATTCCTGCACACTGTATAGAAATGATGGATTAGGTCATAGGGATTGGGGAGCAGTCCTGTACAGAAAAGATTCCCTAGAATATCAAAAGATTTTTTAGGCAGAGAGCACCACAAGTCAGAAATATGGATGGCTACAGTGAGTACAACTACTCCAAATATAAACAGGACAAACATTTAAAGCCACAGTCTTGCAAAAACTTATGCATGAGTTTAAAACTTTACATACCGTGAAGAGTTCCACTGACCTCACACAATGGGTAAAGTTAAGCATGCGCGAAAGTCTTTGCAGTGTAAATAGGCTCTCTCAATACCATGAGCAATTGCTTCCTGTAGCAGTTCCTTCTGGAGAATATTCTTGACTTACTCTTGAGTAACACACAGGAGCTGGTTGAAAGAATCACTGGAACTAGAGATGGCCATCTAGTCTCATCTCCCTACCTCTGAAGAATAATTGTTACCTATGGTATGTTTGTCAGTGTTTTATCTAGCCCTAGTGATTCAGGCTATGGGGCTTCCACCCCCTTCCCTTGAGCAGCATCTCTTTTTATTGATAGTCAGCCTAAATTCTCTCCCATAATTTTAATCTCATTACTCCTAGTTAAACATCTCTTCCCATTTCACATATAAAGGGGTGCCAATCACCACAGTAACGAGATGCTATTTAATGAATTCCTTTTTCTCCTGGATGTTTACACCATTCCAATACTAGTAGACAGTTATGCCTATGTCTCGCTAGCCATTGTTTTGCCAAGTGATTCATACAGAGCTCTTCTAACCCTTCCGCCACAGAGTCATTTTTGTTTTCTCTGAATTTCTCTACAATTTGTCAACATTTTTGTTAGTGAAGTGGGAAGGACTCTCCCCCAATATTCATCTCATTAAAGATAGACAGCAACAAAATACTTAACATGAAATGAGGGGAAAATTTTCTTAGGCATCTTGAGTTAATCATTTTCAATTAATCCACAGGACTAAGGAAATGAGTCTCAACACTATAGGGGTGGGTCTCCACATGTACAATCCCATTAGCATGAAAAGTAATTATACAGCTAATACCTCATTCAGCAAGTTGAGTCTGTACCCCATACTTCTGTACATTTAATTCTAGGCAATATGATATGCTAAAGGGAAGTGAATTAGTCATACAAACTCAGTACAAAAAAATGCAGTTTGGCATTACCTGATAAGGAAGCATCAAATCCCATGTCCTCTATTGCAGATCTTAAGTCTTCTGGACAAGTTAGGAGAGGGTCATATTTTATAGTCCCATTATGATTCACAAGAGACACACATATTGATTTTACACCTGGCTTTCGGGAAATGACTCCCTCAATAGATTGCACACAAGAATTACAAGTCATTCCCTCAATATTTATCACAGTAACTTGAGTAACGGACTGGTTGGTGTTGTTTAAAGCACCTGAGAAGGTCTGAGAAGATTTCACTGGAGAGATCTGTACATTGAAAAGCTCTACATTTTCATATTCATATTCATCAGGAAGACTGACTTTAAACGTCTCTGGTGATACTGCCTCTATGGCTCTTCTCAGTGTATCTATGCTGATGAAGTCTGGGTCGTACTTTACAGTAGCTGTTTTCTTCTCTAAAGAAACTACTATGCTTGCTACAGATGGGAGTGCTGATATGCTGCTCTGAATATTTAAGACACATGAATTGCAGTGCATGCCATCGACTCTGAAAACAATGGCCTTTAAGTCATTAATATGCTTTGGACTTTTTTGAAGCGTTCCCTCTGAACATTTGGTTTGGGTGTTCTTTAAACGCTCCACATCAATAACACCCAGCTTGATGGGTTTGGGCTGTTTTTTGATAAATGCTGTGAAACCTGCAGCTTCAATTTGGTTTTTGATTTCCTCTGCTGTAATTAGATGAGGCTGATACACAATAACAGCTTCCTGATTGTCCAGGGAGACTAAAAATTAAACAGAAAAATGTATTAGTGTCTTTGCTCCCCATCCCCTCCTCATAACATTCCATTTAAATATCACTGACCATAGAGAGTCCTATGAGCAGCGCATCTTGTCAATGGGGTAAAATTTTCAAAAAGTGATTTAATCACTAAGTCTCACTGAAAGTCAATGTGATGGATTTAGGCTCTTAAGTGCTTAAATCACTGAAAAAGGGACTTGGGTACTTTTGAAAACTGTACCCAAAGTGATCTCGTTTTTTTACCTTTGGTGCCTAACACTGCAACAAGTCTTAATCTCCTGTTGCCTCATTTTTTGACCTTTTCCTAGAAAGTTCATGCCTTGCCCAGCAGTATGTTTGTTTAGCATTAATGTAAGAAATAACTAACTCTTCTATCATAGACCCCCAAGTCATTTTCTTTATGTTATAAACAATTAATTAGGTGTTTCTGCCATCTCTATTTACGACACTACCTTACATACACCATTATTAGTTATTTAAGGTTAGATGGAAAAAAAAAGTTAAATATAATTAGAGCTCTGAAAGGAAGAGGAACACTATTATCCTGTCCCAATCAAAACGTAAGGCATTCATGTGAGACCAATAGCCTGGTCAGACACTGGGTTATTTTCTTTATGACACTGTCAGCGAACTTCAATACTAATTTGCATCCTGTTGTCTTTAGGCCTGGCAGTCTCCTGAGCATAGATGATGCACTGTACCAAACTGTAAACCGATTTTGTAAAGTAGGCAAGTGTTCGGTTACTGGGGAAGTGAAAGAGACTAGAATGCTCCTGTTAGAAACTAGAATCGGTTAGAAACTCATTTTAACTTGTGCTCTAAAACAGTGGTTCTCAAAGCTGGTCTGCCGCTTGTTCAGGGAAAGCCCCTAGCAGACCGGGCCAGTTTGTTTACCTGCCGTGTCTGCAGGTTCAGCCGATCGCAGCTCCCACTGGCCGCGGTTTGCCGCACCAGGCCAATGGGGACTGCGGGAAGCGGTGCGGGCCGAGGGATGTGCTGGCCGCCCTTCCCACAGCCCCCATTGGCCTGGAGCAGCGAACCGCGACCAGTGGGAGCCATGATCGGCCGAACCTGCGGACGCGGCTGGTAAACAAACCGGCCCGTCCCGCCAGGGGCTTTCCCTGAACAAGCAGCGGACCGGCTCAGAACCACTGCTCTAAAACATGGAACTGGGTATCCACTGATACACAGGTGAATCATCCTACTGAACCACCTAGCTTCATGACAGATTGCATCAACAGATATGAAAAAAGGACAGTGTAATCAATTAATCTACATGTAAAATTAAAACAAGGCATTACCTTTAATCCGCTGTACCCCTTGCAGTTTGCCAATCTTTCCTTCTATGGTGCTGGTGCAAGAATGGCAGGTCATCCCCTCTACCTTCATCCTTAGCACAACATCAGATGCTTGGGACCAAATGGAATCTTCACCAGTCCCTGATGTCTTCTCTGATGCGGCAGTATTTAAATCTATGCCTGGCACCATTTGAATAATCTGGTTGCCATTTATAATGGAAGAAATGAATGTCACAACTGCAGTTTTTTGGTCAGAGGAAATTTTAACATCCAAGATACCTTTGTTCTTTAGTAGGACGTTACAGATCTGTTCACATGTTACATGTGACTGAGTAGGAATGGTTAGAAAAGTAGTGTCAAGTAAAACAGGTTGTGGGTCTGAATCAGCCAGGGTAGCATCAAATCCCATGTCAACTATAACTTCCTGAAGGGAGTCTGGCGTCTGGAGTCTGGGGTCATAGATAATGGTTGCATTCTTTCCTTCTAGAGATACCTTGAAGAGGAAAAAAAAAAAAAAAAGACTTAGCGCTAATACGACCCACTAGTTTACTGTCAAATAGCTTATACCTACTGTAGGATAAGCATGAAATTAAAGTATTATAGTTATCTTAAGTTTAGTTAAGGAAATATATACATGTTTTAAAGAAAGGCCCTGATTAACAAGTAGAAGGAAGGCCTTGAAAATAATAAGGCCAGAAGGAATAAAATAGGGAGGATATCCGATTCAAAGAATAACTAATGAGATAAGGGAAAGTTGCTAAAAAGAACGCCTCTAACCAATAGGGGTGACTGCAGATGGTTTTAAATAAGACAAAAAGTATCTGTCTTAAAATGAGACAACATGGCCTTCCCAACCACATACCAGTGTTAAAGCTTATGTGAACCCAGGTGCAATGGAAACACTGTTGGTCCACAAGAAGGAGGGGAGGAGATAGGGAGGAATGGCCTTGTAAAGCTTATCTGGGTTAAGACTGGAAATAAGGGTGAACTGTCTCAGATTGGTTTTTAGCTGAAGTCAGTAATTGGCAATGACATCACTTTTCTGCTGAAGAGTATAAAAAAGTAAATTCTGAAAGGGTTCATTGCTAATACCTGCCTAACCATGCTGGAGCCGACCAATATAGGTTTAAGCACCAGAGATGACCCACGCCTGCCAATAGCGAGGTGGCAGAGTGAGGGCAGCCACTTCAGCAGTGTTACTGTGCATGCTCAGTCCATGCGGGCATGTTCAGTACAAGCCAAGCAACAAATGGGGAGGGGCACATGCCCCTGCATGGCTCTTCCCCCCGCCCCCATGCATCAGCTCTGCTAAGTGTAGCCCTTTTGTAAGTATCTTGATCAAATGCTTATAAATGTTTTGTTACTGTTTGTATGTAGTAAATTGCTTATTATTTAGAGCAATTGTATAAGTATCATTTGGCCTTTGAATAGAAAAATGTATTGTTAAATTAGTGTTTGTTAGTTTCCCATACTAATAATTTCAAATATTAATATTTCCAACACCTACCATAGTGACACTTCTCCATTATCATTTGCCCTTTAGTGCTCACCTTGAAGAAGTAGTTTGAGACTGTACTTATGAAAACCATAAATTAACTTACGTTCACCTGTGTGACAACAACACGATTGGATATGGGAGGCTCTACCACAGAAGCAGTCTGCCAATTTCAGAATCTTATGCTCTGTTATACTGTATACACTGCTCTCACACAGCAACTGTCATACATTGTCTCAATGTTTTTTACAGTACATATTAAAACCCTAAAGTGAAGCTCTGTTGAACTGGATTAATCATTGCAGACAAACGTATTAGATCTAATCTTAAAAAGCAGAAACTGCGCAAAGGCACAACTCTAATCTGTCATACAATGGTGCAGTGATGGATTATGGGAGTGTGGGAAGAAAAAGGAAGGAAACAGAACAGGGTGTGTGTGTGTGTGTGAAGGTTCACTCTAACATTCCCAGGCATCTGTTGAATCTGTGAATGTAGCTCTCTGTTCAAACGGAGCCTTACATATAATCTAAGTTGTGTGTTCTACAACAGTCTGTTTTAGAAGTCTGAATGGATTATGTAGAGAAAACAGGAGGGGGCGGGGGAAGCACTAGGTGATGGGCAGGTGGCTGAAAAAGTAAGTCTGCAAAAGCAAAGCTTTTTAAATATTATTTAAAATGTATGTTGCAGTAGTGCCTAGAAACCAGCCTGGTCAGCTCCTCAATATTAAAGCTAAGATTTTGTCACCGATATTTTTAGTAAAAGTCAGGAACAGGTCACAGGCAATAAAGAAAAATTAACTGAAGCCCGTGACCTATCCCTGACTTTTACTAAAAATATCCGTGACAAAATGGGGACCCCCTAGGACTCCCACCACCCGTGGGGGCTCAGAGCTAAGGGGTCCCCCTGCCAATGGCGGCTGGGAGCTGTGAGGTCCCCCTACCCACAGCGGCTGGGAACTGTGGGGTCCCCCTGCCCGCAATGGACAGCGAATGCCTACTCGAGCCTCTGGCAGGCAGCTAGTGCACTTATTCCTGTTGCCTTAAGTTCCTGTCTCTAATCACTTGTCATGTTCTGAGCAATAACACTGGTGGCCGGGAGCCGCAGGGGGCAGGAGAAACCCCAGAGTAATTGTCAATATTTTTGTGATGCCAACACCTGTCCACTATGCACTGGATGGTGACCACTAATTCATTTCACACCATCATCAGATAGTAAATTTTCTGTCACTTCCAACCCAGGCCAGTTTTGTTTAGTATGTAAACCACTACTGAAGGTATAACACCTCATTTATTATTTAAGATAAGCAAAAGAGCTGTAAATTTCTAGTATGAATTCACCAAATCACTTTAGTAGAACTTTGCTAAACTTTATTTTACTAACACACACACTTTATAATCTGGATACTCAGAAAAAGATATGACCCTCCCTTCTTTGCAACAAAGGTTTAAAACCAGCGTCTTGGAGTAAGGCAGTGGTCCCCAACGCGGTGCCTGCGGGCGCCAGGGCATCCGCGTACTGCCTGGTGGACGAGCATCCACTGAAATGCCGCCAACAAGCAGTGTCATCCAGAGGCGTCGCCACTGAAAATCGACGGCATTTCTGCAGCAACGCCTCTGGATGATGATGCTTGTCGGCAGCATTTCGGCGGATGCTCGTCCGCCGGGCGGTGTCTCGTCATCTGGTGCCTGCCAGACGAAAACGGTTGGGGACCACTGGAGTAAGGTTTCTTGTTACTTTATATTTAGAACTTTCAGTTACTGAGAACATTTCATAATGTGCTAAAATACAAATGTCAAAACAAATAAAGATTTGTGATGTATTATTCCTTATTATATTTGCTTACTCCATTTGCAAAATTCTATTATTTGCAATGACCCTCCCATTTTCAGTACGATTCTGCTGTAACAGATAAATCAAATTAAGAGGTGGTTGGTTGATGCTGGCCCAGTGATCTTGTAAAGATGCAACACAGTTCCACTCAGGGGGAATTATTTTGCATACATAGGCTGCCAGCATATGAGAAGTTCAAGAGAAAATATCTAAACTACAAACAAGTATTCATATTATAACAAGCAGAAATACTTACAGCCTGCTTGCTACTCTCTAAAAATTATACCTAAAAGGTGTATTATTTCTTACAGCTAGGCTTTATTCTAATTTTTCCCCATATCAGCAGTTAATTCCTGATGCTGACCCATAATTATTGAAAACATGCTTATTCTAGGTTTTGTACAGACTTTACAGTAATTTCATACTGGTGAGAGTTACAACATTTCACATTTGCTTGTGCTGCAAATGTAATTCTCTCCGCATGTCCCTTTCCCCACCATCAGCACTTAAGGGATGTTCCTCTTTTCATGCCTGCTATTTATGTACGTATTTAGCAGTAAATCCTGCCATAATTACACATTTCTGGAGAAAATTAGCCGCTGCCCTGAGTGATGCTGGACAAATTATTAACAGGGTGTTTTCTTTTTTAATTTTATTTGATACATTTTGTGATGTCGTGTTTAACTATCAATCTTTAGGTCATAATTTAAATCCAATTTAACATGAAATAAGGAAGTTTTCATAAACCGTTTATTGAGGAAACAGATATCCTGTATAGGAAACCTTCTTTCCAGTTCTTCATATGGTTCCTTAACATCTCTATGGAATGGTCCATCTTTTTGTTCTGTGTTTGTACAGCACCTAGTACTACGGGCTCCTGGTCCATAACTGGGGCTCCTCGGTGCTACAGCAATACAAATAAATAATATAATGGCATAAAATACCCCTACAGATGATCTTGAGTGGGGACATACAGACTGAAAACTGAAACCCAAGTACAAAAAAAATCTGTTGACTTCCTACCGAGATGCATGTCAACTGTTAGAACAACATATGAATGCCCGCCCGACCCGCCCGCCTCAGGCTCTGCGGGGCTCGGCCCGGCTCCCAGGCGGCGGGAGGGCGACAGGCCCGGCGGCCCGAGTCAGGCCTTGGGGCCCGGGCGATATGTGCCTGTGTCAGACCAAGTCCCTGACACGCCGGTGGGTGTGAACCCGCCCCGGCTGCACCCTTCCCACAAGCAGCTCCCGGCCGGGCTGGGAGGCGGGGCGGGGCCTGACCGGGTCCGAGCTCCCAAGGGCCGAGGCAGATGGAGCCCCGTGCTGGGGTCAGTGAGCTGAACGGGGAGCGGCGCGGCACGGGTAGCAGGGAGTTGCAGCAGAGTCAGTCGGGGGTCAGAGCGCGCCGCGTGAACCATGCGGTGACGTTGCAAGAAAGGCCAATGTCCCTGTGGGGTGGGAGAGCAGCGTTAACCGGCGTGTTATTGCGGGGTAGTTTATCCCCCTCAAGTTGGCACTGCCAAGGCCTCCGCTGAACTCGTCTGTCCAGGTTTGGGGGCTGCACGTTAATAAAGATGTGGTCAGATTGGAGAAAGCCCAAAGGGGAGCAACAAAAATAAGAGGTTTAGAAAGCATGGTCTATAAGGAAAGATAAAAAGAATGAGGCATGTTTAGAGAAGGCGGAGGGGGACATTATGACAGTCTTCAGATATGTAAAGGTAGTTAGAATGAGGTAGGACAAGAAGTAGTTGGCTTAATTTGCAGGAAGTGAGATTTATTTGCAATGTAAGGAAAAGGTTTCTAACTATAAGGAGAGCTAAGCACTGCAACAGGTTACTGTCTTGGAGATTTTTAAGTTCGGGTTACACAAGCATTTGTTAGAAATGGTCTGCGTATACTTAATCTTGCCTCAGCAAAAGGGGACATTAGAGGATTGGGCCAAAAAAAACCTGATGAGGTTCAACAAGGACAAGTGCAGAGTCCTGCACTTAGGACGGAAGAATCCCATGCACTGCTACAGACTAGGGACTGAATGGCTAGGTAGCAATTCTGCAGAAAAGAACCTAGGGGTCACAGTGGACAAGAAGCTGGATATGAGTCAACAGTGTGCTCTTGTTGCCAAGAAGGCTAACGGCATTTTGGGCTGTATAAGTAGGGGCATTGCCAGCAGATTGAGGAACTTGATCATTCCCCTTTATTCGACATTGGTGAGGCCTCATCTGGAGTACTGTGTCCAGTTTTGGGACCTTCAAATCAGCGGCACTGCTATGGGTACCCGCATGGCCCCACAGTATGCCAACATTTTTATGGCTGACTTAGAACAACGCTTCCTTAGCTCTCGTCCCCTAACGCCCCTACTCTACTTGCGCTACATTGATGACATCTTCATGATCTGGACCCATGGAAAAGAAGCCCTCGAGGAATTCCACCATGATTTTAACAATTTCCATCCCACCATCAACCTCAGCCTAGACCAAGCCACACAAGCGGTCCATTTCCTAGACACTACTGTGCTAGTAAGTGATGGTCACATAAACACCACCCTATACCGGAAACCTACTGACACCGCTATACTTACCTACATGCCTCCAGCTTACATCCAGGACACACCACACGATCCATTGTCTACAGCCACGCTCTAAGATACAACCGCATTTGCTCCAATCCCTCAGACAGAGGCAACAAGATCTCTATCAAGCACTTAAAACTACAATACCCCATCTGCTGAAGTGAAAAAACAGATTGACAGAGCTAGAAGAGTACCCAGAGGTCACCTACTTCAGAACAGGCCCAACAAAGAAAATAACAGAACGCCACTAGCCATCATCTTCAGCCCCCAGCTAAAACCTCTCCAGCGCATCATCAAAGATCTACAACCTATCCTGAAAGATGATCCCTCACTCTCACAGATCTTGGGAGACAGACCAGTCCTCACTTACAGACAGCCCCCCAACCTGAAGCAAATACTCACTAGCAACCGCACACCATACAACATAAACACTAACCCAGGAACCTATCCTTGCAACAAGGCCTGATGCCAACTCTGTCCACATATCTATTCAAGTGACACCATCATAGGACCTAATCACATCAGCCATACCATCAGGGACTCGTTCACCTGCACATCTACCAACGTGATATAGGCCATCATGTGCCAGCAATGCCCTCTGCCACATACATTGGCCAAACCGGACAGTTTCTACGCAAAAGAATAAATGGACACAAATCTGACATCAGGAATCATAACATTCAAAAACCAGTGGGAGAACACTTCAACCTCTCTAACCACTCAGTCACAGACTTGAAGGTGGCAATTTGGCAAAAAAAAAACTTCAAAAACAGACTCCAAAGAGAGACTGCTGAACTTGAATTAATATGCAAATTAGATACAATTAACTTAGGTTTGAACAGAGACTGGGAATGGTTGGGTCATTACACTAATTGAATCTATTTCCCCATGTTAAAATATCCTCACACCTTCTATGGGTCATCTTGATTATCATTTCAAAGATTTTTTTCCTCTCTCCTGCTGATGATAGTTCATCTCAATTGATTGGCTTCTTACAGTTGGTATGGCTACTCCCACCTTTTCATGTTCTCTGTATGTATAAATATATTCTGTGTGTTCCATTATATGCATCCGATGAAGTGGACTGTATCCCATGAAAGCTTATGCTCAAATAAATTTGTTAGTCTCTACGGTGCCACAAGTACTCCTGTTCTTTTTGCGGACATTGGACTATGACCCATGAACTGAATTCTAAGAGAACTCTTTGCAACTATGAAGCTCGCCATCTATGTAATGTATAGAAAGCTGAGGAGAGGAAATTATGCTATGAATCTGCACCTCAGTGAATTGAACTCATGTCTGTATGTATATTGATATTTTAACCATACTTTTTCTTTTTTTTTTTTTAAATAAATTTTAGTTTAGTTAATAAGAATTGGCTGTAGTGTGCATTTGGGTAAGATCTGAAACATTCATTAACGTGGGAGGGCAATGTGTCCGATCCTTTGGGATTGGTAGAACCTTTTCTTTTATATGATGAAATAAGATTTACAGAAATTTTCATCATATTTGATGTGGGTACCTGGATGGAGGCCTGAGGCTGGATCATTTTAAGAGAACTGTGTTGTTTGGACTCCTGAGTAACCAGTGAGGTAATAAAGAAGCTGTTTTATGCCGGCTTGGTAAATCGATGTATTGGAATATCCACCAGCTTTATGGGGATTATCTGCCACATTCTTTGCAGTTCACCCTAATTGAGTGACCACAGCTGGCTCCCCACTAGAACCCCGGTCACAGCTTGCAATCCAAAGGCATAAATTAATGCAATACAGAATAGTAAATCTTTATAGCTGAAATGCTTTGCAGAACAGGTGGGTTTCAGAAGCATTGTGAATGAGAGGACATAGATAAAGGGGAATGGTTAGGAGATAAGTTTAGGTGGAGCACAGGGATGCAGAAGGCCATAAAGTAAGAATGGTGGATGTGGCAGACAGAGTTTTAAAAGTCAGGAAATGTTTCAATTTTATGAGGAAAAGGAGGAAAGATCAATGCAAATAGCCAAGAGCTGGGTTGTGTATTAAAGAAATGGACAGAGCAGAACAACGTGTTGTTAGTAGCAACATTTGAGATATAAGGGAGAAGGAGACAAACTGGAGAGAAGACTTCAGTACTTGGAGGTGCGATAACACCAGAGCATGGACTAGCATCTAAGGGTATGTCTACACTACGAAATTAGGTCGATTTTTAGAAATCTATTTTATACAGTCAATTGAGTATGACCACACTAAGTGCATTAAGTCGGCGGAGTGCATCCTCACAACTGTGGCTAGCATCAACTTACGGAGCGGTGCACTGTGGGTAGCTATCCCACAGTTCCCGCAGTCTCCGTTGCCCATTGGAATTCTGGGTGAAGCTCCCAATGCCTGATGGGGCAAAAACATTGTCGCGGGTGGTTTTGGGTACATGTCATCAGTCGCCCCTCCCTCCACGAAAGCAATGGCAGACAATCGTTTTGCACCTTTTTTCCTGGATTACCTGTGCAGACACCATACCACGGCAAGCATGGAGCCTGCTCAGCTCACTGTCACCACTGCTGTTGCATCAGAGAGGCTTTGAAAACCAGTTTCATGACTGGCCAGGCTTCGGTGTGACAGTTGTGTGTGTTTCTCCTTGATGCAAACCCACCCCCTTTGTTGATTTTAATTCCCTTTAAGCCAACCACCATCCCCCCTTCGAAATAAAGTAACTATTGTTTTGAAACCATGCATTCTTTCTTTATTAATAATAAAAAAAAATGAGATAACGGACAAGGTAGCCTGGGTTGGGTGGGGGAGGAGGGAAGGACAAGGTCACATTGCTTATTGTAGCCACACTAAAAATCAAACTCTTTGAATGACAGTCTTCTGTTGCTTGGGCCATCCTCTGGAGTGGAGTGGCTGGGTGCCCGGAGCCTCCTCCCACACATTCTTGGGCGTCTGGGTGAGGAGACTATGGAACATGGGGCAGAGGGTAGGCGGTTATACAGTGGATGCAGCGGGGGTCTGTGCTCTTGTTGGCTTTCCTGCAGTTCCAACAGACACTTTATCATGTCCATTTGCTTCCCCATTAGCCTCAGCATCACGTCCTGCCTCTGTTCTTCGTGCTCACTTAATTCTTTCCTGGCCTCTGTCACTGAATTAAGCTGTGCCCTATCAGTGTGGGAGGACTGCATGAGTTGGGAAAAAATTTCATCGTGAGTGCGTTTTTTTCACCTTCTAATCTGCGATAACCTCAGGGACGGAGATGATAGGGGGACTGCATGGTCACCTGTGCTGTTGAGTTCGCCACGCTGACCAAACAGGAAATGAAATTCAAAAGTTCCCGGGGCTTTTCCTGTGTACCTGGCTAGTGCATCAGAGTTCAAAGTGCTGTCCAGAGTGGTCCCAATGGAGCACTCTGGGATAGCTCCCGGAGGCCAATACCGTCGATTTGCATCTGCACTACCCCAAATTCGACCCAGCAAAGTCAATTTTAGTGCTACTCCCCTCGCCGGGGAGGAGTACAGAAGTTGATTCTAAGAACTCTCTAGGTCGACGGAACGGGGTTGGTTGTGTGGACGCATTCATTTTTAAATCGACCTAACGCGGCTAAATTCGACCTAACCCCGTAGTGTAGACCAGGCCTTAGAAGTAGGGATAGAGAGGATCAAAATCTAATGAATGAGACACAGCTTTAGATTTCAACATGAGAACCATTAAAGAAAAAGGTATCCTTTTTCTTTAAGTTTTAGAGGTTCACAGACTTCCTAATCTTTCACATCACACAGTACAAATATCCCCAATTTAATTTGCTTCCAAGTGGCATGGAATCAAACATTATTATTTCAATTTCCAAAAGGGCAAACCAATACCAGTCACAGGCCCAACACATTATCTTCCAATTTTATCTTTTCCTTGGGCAGAAAACAACCAGGAGACCATTGCTGTGATCAAATTAGATCAGTTTAATCATTTTAATGACCACCTTTCTCCTTTTCTGTCATCAATTATGCAATTTGGCAGAATCAATAACAAGGATACAGTAGTTTATTGGTTTTCTTGCAATTACAAAACAAAATAACCCAAATTAAAGCTCTGTGTGGCTGCATTAGACATCCAACATATGCTTCCTTTGCTGGCCTATCTGATAACCCTTAAACACAACAGTGCCTTATTACTGACAGAGATTACACGCATGGGCCAAAGGAAGAATAAATCTGTCCACCTAACTCAAAGTTTTGTTTCTGTAATGTGGACTAAGTATTAACTACGACCTCTTGATTTTCGTTATAAGCCTCTTCCACTTAAACTTTTAGTCTCTACAATATATTTTTTTGCCAAATATGACTTGGCAAGAGGTGTATTAGAATAATATTTCTATCCCACTGTTTCAAAACAAAGTGGTTAATGCCTTTCTTTTAAACACCCATTTCACAGTGTACTTGCTACTAATGGGGCTATACAGAGTATGTTATCTTCAGGGAGGTCACGAATCATTCCCAGCACAGGCTTCTGTGTAAAATTTTCAGGAGGAGGGTGGAACAATTTAAACTATAAAATGTTGACATTCTAGAATGTCAAGCCTTTCAGGTAATTTTCCAAATGCACCAAGGGAAAGATACTAAAATAATTTTATTTTGGAGATAGTATTTTTCATTCATTTCAATTCTTCATTTTACTTAGGTTTAGTGGAGGTTTATTTATTGGTCTGATCGCAACATGTGCTCAATGTTAGTATCTCCCTTGCTAAAAACAATGAACTATTGATTTTGCCAGCGGATCTGTTCTTTGTTATCAGAATCAATCAAGTTCAAATTCTGTTAAGTCACCAATGCAGATCAAAAGTAGGATCTAGTGTAAATATTCACAGATCTCTGTAGCCAGCACCAACTCCTAGTTTAGACAGAAGTAACTTGTACTAGCTGGCTGCACCATATCCTCTGGTAAGCAGCTGCACATCACAGCTAGTTATAGTGACCACATGCCAAAAAACAGGCTCTACTGTTTTAGCAAGCCCAATGTTTGTCTAGACCACAACTATTAAGATGGAAATACCTTCCTACAGAAAGCAGGGGTACATTGTTTTATGCAGGATTATTTAACTGCCACAGAATGTTAAAACCTCAATTTGCAGGGGAAAACTTCACCTATGCACCAAGCAGTTAGGATTAACAGCACACTGCTGCTGTAACTGGTAGGATTAAATATGCCTTCTGGCACCAAACAGGTCACAAGACTAGAATGGATCAATAAAGTGTTAAATTGCTTTATTATTTGTAAACATATTGTAAAATGGATGTATTGGTTAGAACGGAACAGCTTACATGTTAAAAATATTCCCCAGTGAGTTTTGTTTCAAGATGGACAGATTCTTGCTTTTTTTCCCAGAATAGCCCATGTTACAAAAGCTGGATTTCTTGTTTGAGCCAGAAACTCTGAAGATATTAACAAAAAGAAGAACAGGAGTACTTGTGGCACCTTAGAGACTAACAAATTTATTAGAGCATAAGCTTTCGTGGACAACAGCCCCACTGCATCCGAAGAAGTGGGCTGTAGTCCACGAAAGCTTATGCTCTAATAAATTTGTTAGTCTCTAAGGTGCCACAAGTACTCCTGTTCTTCTTTTTGCGGATACAGACTAACACGGCTGTTACTCTGAAACTTGAAGATATTAAGTTTTGATTAAAAGTAGATCAATTATTTCTGCTAAAAGCTCAACCTCTTTTAAAAACACTTTTGTATAGTAATAGTTAAATTAATAAAGAAGAAGAAGGAGAACTACTTTTTCCCCTTAAAAGATCATGATGCAACTAATACCACCTCCCATTCCCATATAAACACAGTAAAAAGGAAAGGGAATTCTGAATGCCTGGCAGGGACACCAAGAATCTCACCTTTCCCTTGCATTACTCTCCATCCCCACTCTCAAATTCCACATCATAGTGACATTCCTTTGCCTGGTGAAAGGCACCATAGTTAATTAGCTTGGGATTTACTGAGCAACTCAAGGCACACCCTCCTTTCACAGGCGATCCAAGCTGCCTCACTACATAGCCAGTCTGGAAGAAAAGACCTGAAGAGGTTTAGGGTAAAACAGCCACAGGAAGGCAACGGGACAGAACACTGGACTGTGATTTAGGAGACCTGGGGCAAGTCACTTCACCTCTGTGCCTCAGTTTCCCCCATCTGTAAAATAAGAATACTGATGCTTACCTCCTTTGTAAAGGTGCTATGAGATATCTAATGGAAAGCCCTACGTAGGAGCTAAGTGTTATTACTACTATTATACTGGGATTAAAAGTGGACCACCACCACTTTTCCTGTTGTTTAACCTCTATCTGCTCTCTTCTTTTGGACTCTACATAATTTCCTCTCCTCAGCTTTCTATACATTACATTGGTGAACTTGGTTAAGTATGAGAGAAAAGGTGCTTTAGAAAAAACATGAAATGAATTGTCATCAATTGCAGGAAAAGTATTTCTCTGGCACTGGAAATATGCCAAAGCCACTCTAAACAGCAGATCCACAGGTAATAAAATGAGTATGTACTTTTTAAGTCCTTTCCTCCTCTGCTGCATACTTCAGATCAATCGTTATTATGGCTTCTCCCATTAGAACCATATCATGTAGGAGACTTTGGTAGAGTTACTTACTCTGATATTGTGAATTCCATTCATTTTCCCAATGTGTTGTTCAATGGTCTGAACACAAGAATTGCATGTCATCCCCTCCACGAAGGCTACCATGGATCTTGGCACCACTGATGGATCCATTTTGCTTGAGTCTTCACATTCCTATCAGTCAAAAGGAAATATTGAGACATGAATAAAAAGAAAAAGCAATCAACCTCATATTTGCATTGAAGGTCTAAAACAAGGTGACCTGCATACGATTAAATAGATATTGTAACTGGGAACATATAATTTAAGTACAAGTAACAACTTGGTGGGGGCAAGGAACTGCAGAGAAATAGATGTCTAAAGGAATCCTTTAACCATTTACATAAATCCTCTCCCTTTGAAGTATATACTTATTAAGAAAAGAGTGCATACATTTAAAACTTGCTCTGTGCTATAGTCAAGACAATTTAATTGCATGGATCAGCTCTGAATCACTAGTGTTCTACCTCCAAGCAAGGAGTTAACAAAAAACAATAAGATGTGGCTTTTTGTAATGTCAATTACCATGTCACTGAGTGAAATCTGAAGGAGAGAAGAATGCGCGAGAAGAGAATTAATCTTCCATGGGTCTGTTTGTTTTACACACTATTGTGTGACTAATAAGAACAGCAGCCATATTGAATGTAGTCCTAAGAAATGAATTATAAGAGATAGGGGGCCTTTTTGACATGTCCTTGAGGCAGCTCTACTTACTACTACTTAGCAGGATGTTGCATTCATTTCTGTTTGTGTAAATGCTAAAATGTACTGAACCAAATAATTAAATGGAAGGCCATTAAAACTATATTTTCAAGTTTGAAAATTTAACTAGGAGAAGTAAACAAACAAAAGTAGAGTTTGATGCAAAATATTTAGATTATGCAAGCCATTGGCAAAAAAAATTAAGTCATAGAAAACAAGAATAAGCTTCGAAACAAGGAGAAAAAGGGGAAGGAATTTATGTCTTTTATAAATAAAAGTTACAACAGACATTTGACCAGGGAAGCGTATGAGCAATTGCCGAAGAAAAAAATAATTAACTGCCTAATGTTTGACAGCAATGAAGACAGCAGAGTATGTAGATGATTTCAATGGGACTACTCATGCATTTAAAGCAAACCACAAGCTTAAGTGCTTCGCTGGTATGGGAATTTATTGCAGGAAAACTAAACTACAGTATAACATTCAAAATGTTTCATAAAACTGGTTTTGCAGAGAGACTTTACCTCCTGTAATTCATTCAGAATTAATATGCTGTTCCTCCCCATGACACAAGGGCATGAAAATATCTGGTTTTGCTTTGAAATCTACTAGAACAGCACAAAGATTGTCAAGTAACCACTTTAATATCAGGATTATCTCTTGTCTTGAAGTCACATACATGACTATTACAAGAAAAAACACAAAAGTTGAAACTCTTCTGAAGCCTAAATGCTTAATAATGAGATGAAACGTGAGTGACACTTTGGTCTAATTAGCATTCATTTCAACAAACTAAGAATATATGTTTTTCCTCAGAAGATTTCAAAGTGAAGGGGAAATGTAACAATGAACATATCTGAAAAAGAGCTCGGTGTAAACTCGAAAGCTTGCCTCTCTCACCAACTGAAGCTGGTCCAGTAAAAGATATTATCTCGCGCACCTTGTCTCTCTAAGGCAGTGGTTTTCAAACTTTTTTTTCTGGGGACCCAGTAGAAGAAAATTGTTGATGCCCTCTGTGATGTTCCCCTCTGGTGTTGTCTGGACTAGTGATCTGCTAGGCCACTCCAATCCTTGACTCTGGGAGCCAGACTACCCTGCTCTGCTGTGAGAAACCCAACTCCTGGGCTGTTCACCCACAGCCTCTAGCATGTAAGCTCCTCCCAGCTACTTGCAAGCGAATGACACTAGCCAATACCTCTGGTCCTAGGAACCTCCATCTTGTAGTGTCCAGTTATGCCTACTGGACGTTGCAAGCTTATATAAGTTCGTCAATTTAACAAAGAAATTGATATGTACCAGGCAGTGCTCGGGGTAGAGGCAGCGCGCAGATCCCCATGGCCCTCCACCTAGAAGACGGACCCGCTGCTGGCCGCTTCCGGGGCACAGCGTGGTGTCGGAAAAGGTAGGCACTAGCCTGCCTTAGCTGGACAGCACTGCCGACGGGACTTTTAATGTCCCAGTTGGAGGTGCTGACCAGAGCAAGGCAACCAAGCGCCTTACATGCCGTGACCCAGTAGTGGGTCACGACCCACGTTTTGAAAAACACTGCTCTAAGGAACTTGTCTGTCAGACAGCCACTATTGGGTGTGAGAAGAATAAATGGGATCAAAATCAATTTTAAGAAGCATGAATGGCTGTATTCATCCAGCTCTCTGGACACAAACATGACAAATATGTGTCTTAGCTTCCTTGTTTTGCTACATAAATTGGTGGGTTTTGGCTCCATAAACACAGCACAAAACAAATTAACTTTAAGGAATATGGGAATTTCTTAATTTGATTATTTTATTTTATAAAACTAAGTTTTAACAACTATCTCCCTCTTTACTGTTGCCTCAGCATGCTCTTTCAAGGTCAACCACAGGAATGTTTCTGCCATTTTATAGCCCTGACGACACCCTAAGGGAATATTCAGAAAGACATCCTACTTTCCACATAATGCTGCTGCTATACAGTGAAACCTGTTTCAAGTGACTACCCAAGTGACTGATGGTAACTGGCTTCTTCATGGAGGTAGTCTTTTAATGAAAGGGGGTAGAACTGTACTCAACGTGCTCCCAGTTCAAAAATACATCCCTATTCATATTCAGGAGAATGCTTAAGTACACTCTTGAGCGCTCTCCTGAATAAAAATAGACTTAAACGTGTTCACAACTGCTTTCCTGAATCAGGGTCAGTGTTTGTGGATACTCTGCAACTGTCGAGAGAAAGAAGGTGGCCTAATTAGTGGGGGAGCATCTCTAGTACAAATTTCAGGGTTTTTTTCTCCCCCCCTCTTTATATTACTAGAAAATTTTCATAGGGAAAACAGGATCTTTAAAAGTTCATCTGCACCTGCTGCTTATTTGTTACCCAAATTCAGAACCCGGTTTATTACACAACAAATAATTTCAGTAAAGATTATTTCTTTCCACAACAAACAGAGAAAAAGGATTTCAGGCGAGGAATAAGCAGCAGCTACACATGAACTCAAACAAAAGGCCATTTTCATCCAAACATCCTCCATAATAAAAAAAAAAATTAATAATGTTTATCAGCAGAATTTTTCTCCACCTTTCCCCTAGACATCAGTGACTAACATAGCATGTGTATATGCTGGGATTTCCAGTAATGTAAATATTAATTCTGTAATACATTAATATAACTTGACATATTTATTGTTCACATTACAATTAGCTTACAATGGATCTTGCCTATCTCTCTGCCCTTATCTTCTCCAATACACTCCCTCTAAGGTTTACTTCTACACTCCCTTTATATCTCACTCATTTAGTCACTCGTTACTTTGGGCGTGCCCCCAGAATGGCCTTCCCACTAAGGTATGCCAACCTTCCGCCGGCTCCTCTAAAAATCTTGTTAAAACCCTCTATCCTGTGATGTGCTCCAATCACAATAATCCCCACTACTCAGTCTTCATTATTTTATTGTTCTATACTGTACTAGTTTGCATCACTGGACAGGGCAAAGTGCCTGTTATTTGCTTGGCATAGACCTCTTCACCCCCCAAGCATATAGTGTGTTGTATAGTTATTTATATAACTAATAAATGCCACACACACAAAATTAATGGCATGAAAAACTCTACATGTAAAGGAATTAATCTGGTGCCTTTTTAAAATGTAAAACAGAGTAATGATGAAATGCCAGCACACAAGCATTAACATTTTTCACTTATTGAAAGGTTTTAAGTGCAAAGCTGGTAATAGGAAAAATGATAAAGTTTCTGGCAACTAACTAAATTTTTTCATATGGCATAACTTTGCTAGAAAAGAATTCATCTGATGATGATGCATAACTTAGTGAACATAGAGCCTCACACACTAATTTAACAGAATCACTTTTTAGGGAACAGCCCTACTTAAAACACTTACTTATCTCATTACATTTACTTCAAACATTTCAAAAGTTTTTAACTTAAAATATTTAATTAGAAATGATTTTCCAATTTGTTCGGTTCATACCCTTACAAAACTTGAACAACCTAGTTTAAAATCACTATACTTCAATGCATTTAGTAAATTCTTTGGAAGGCTTCTGCTACTGCAGGTAAGGGATTGGTCTTGCAATGAGCTGAGAACACACAACAGCTGAGTGCCCTAAGTCACAACTGAAATAAGTGAGAAATGAAACCAACACATTGCAGGTTTGGGCACAAAATGACTAGAACCTGGCAAGGGGCTCAATCCAACTCCTCTTGAAGACAATGGGATGTTTCCGGCACTCTGCTATAATTACAGTTAAGAAAACCTCTCTGTTTAAAGATTGACTTTCTTACGTGCTCTAAAAGTTGCACATCTACTCAGATTGTCTTGTAATTTGTTGTTAATGCAGAGCTCAGGTTGCCGGGTAGTATCTTATGGCCATCCAGAATGTCAAATTCAGCAAAATTCAAACCTCTGAAAACCAGGAAATACAGAGTTAAGGTATACTCCAAGACAACCTTAACTCTGACCTCTTTGAGCAATGTTCCGGCACACCCTTAACACATACTTGCAGTCTGCCTTTGTAGATATTGCAAAACACTCAGGGAAAAGGATACGTGACCACTATAGGACAAAGTCTAATGCCTGTGGCATTACGCCTCATATTCTTCATAGTAATATTATTATGATATGAGTATGGCATAATGATGATATATTTTGTGCAAGATAGGGCACCTGAGATATCACTGGAAAGGTTATGATTTACTGAATATGATTATCATATTTATATACATGTATCATTTTTATATCTGAAGTTAGAAATGTTATCAATGCACCTATTACAAATATGTTTACACCCAGGAAATGGTCACTAGACAGAATGAAATCAGTCTAGATTGATGGCTGGAAATGGCCATTCGGAAGAACAATAGGTCATAGAAGATGCTAATCTCTCACCGGGAAAGGCTTCCGGCGTACGCTGCAAACAGCCTCTGAATTATGGCTGCAGGGTCATGTGATCAAGTCACCTGATACTGGACTCCATGATAATACTAGTATTTTTCCACTGACCAGAGGTAGAAATCACACTGGAAGACAAAGGATTCTCGCCATATGTAAAACCTATTTAAGGTAGGGGAATGACATAATCAGGGTTGGTTCTTCACCCCGCCCAAGATGGCTGCTGTAAACATCTAAGAAACAGATTGAACGAGGGGAGAAGGACTGAGCTCAGGCTGGAAGGTTGTCTAGCCTGTGAATGAAATATCTGAAGGTTAAGCTGCAGGCAAGTGCAGCTGGCCTTCAAGAATCTCTGCAATCTGCCTAAAACAATATTTGGGGTGAGAAATTACTACTTGTAACCAGTTTCTTTAATATTTTAAGCTTAGATTGCATTTTTGTTTTATTTGCTGGATAATCTGCTTTGATCTGTTTGCTCTCCCTTATAATCACTTAAAATCTATCTTTTGTAGTTAATAAACTTGTTTTTGTTTTGTTTGAAACCCAGTGTGTGGAATTCATAACTGGGGGGCAAAAAGCTGTTGAATGTCTCTCTCCACATTGAGGGAGGGGGCAAATTTCATGAGCATAGACTGTATAGTGCTCTGTGCAGTGCAAGATGGTACAATTTTGGGTCTACCCTCTGGGGGGCGGGGTGACATGCACTTGAGTACTGGGCAATTCCTTAGCTGAGTTTTTCCATGCAGAGCTGATCTCAGCATGTGTGTCTCCCTACCTGTATATGTGCTGGTAAAGTGCAGTCTGAAGCCTGAGGGAGGACTTTGCTGACTTCCCTCAGCAATACAGTGTGAAGGGAGCCCAGGCTGGTGGGTCAGGCGGACTCAGTGGTACCCCAGTCCCAGGTAGCACCCTGGGGGGGAGGGGAACCTGTCACAATGCCTTCTCTTTGGTAAAGACAAAACTCATGTTTAGGAGATCTGTACTGAACAGGAGCTACCTACACCTGCCCTACACTCAAGCACGTAGCCCACAGAAACAACAACACAGCTGCTAAATATTAAAAAACCTTCACTCCCTTTTATAATCCCTTCACCCTTACACACAGGATGCTATTTAACACTATATTTATCTTTAAACCCATAGAGCAGTCTCATTTGAGGCCTCACTGCTCATAATCCCCAGGATAAGTGCATTGCTACTGACACAAGCTACAGAACTTTCTGACCCTACAGAGCAGTGGTCCCCAACCTTTTCAGTGTGGCGGGCGCCTGACGACTAGCCGCCGAAGAGCACAGTCGCCGGACAAGCAGCCGCCGAAATGCGGCAACGCAAAGAAGCATCGCCGCCAAAATGCCGCCGAAAAGCAGTGGCATTTCTGCGGCGACGCTTCTTGATGTTGTCGCTTCTCAGAGGCATTTCGGCAGCTGCTTGTTCGGCAGCCGCGCTCCTGGGTGGCGGGGCACTCCCTTGTCAGTAAGCGGGTGCACATAGATGCCCCAGCAGGTGCTGTGGCACCCGCGGGCACCGCGTTGGGGACCACTGCTACAGAGCATCTCTGAAATGAGGCATGCTAATTTCTCAAGAAATACATGCATCTTCTTACTTCGATCACACAAACGGGGAGCCGGGGGGAGGAGGGGAGGAGAGTGGCCGATCCCTTTCCCCACAAAGGGAAAGAGACCCCCAGATCTCCTCCTACCACAATCACAACTATGCCAAGCTGCTCCCTCCGCCATTCAATACAGCTATACAACACAGTGGGAGTGAATGTAGATAATTCCCAGTGGCTATTGCCAGGTCCAGAGTCAGAGTTAAAGACTCATTGACATGTCCCTTAACTTTGTATTTCCTGTTTTTCAGAGGTTTGGTGTTGCTGAACAAGACATTCTGGAAGGATAGGAGATACCAAAAGGCAATCTTAACTCCATGTTAACAAAGTTTCTTTTTTGTCAGTGAACTGATTTCAAAGTGGGGGGAGGTGAATTAGGCCCAGTCTGAATACCATCAGCAACATTTTTCAGTATTTATTTTCAGCTACAATTTCCTTTAAAAATCTATAGCAGTGGTTTTCAGTCTGTGATCCGCAGACCTCTAGTGTCCACAAACTATGTCTAAGATTTCCAAAAGGGTTCGTACCTCCATTTGAAATTTTTTAGAGGTCCATAAATAAAAAAAAAGTTAAAACCCACAGATCTATAGATTCAAATTATTCTTAAAATTCTTCAAGCTAAAATTTTGCCAAAGTTTTCTTTCAGTTTCAATAGAACGGTAAATCCGATCTGAGTTTGTCCATAACTTACAAACTGCTCAGTATTTCTGCAAAGAAGATTATGATCAATGTGATATTATGCAATAGAACCTTGGCACTATAGAAGTTTGTAACTAAATGCTGTCCAGATTGTGTATGTTACTTGCTTCCTTGTAGTTGCAAGATTACTATTTAAAAGATACAACCTGAAATGAAAAAGTGAAGAGCAAACCTAGCCACAAACCTAAAAAAAAAAAAGTAGTAAAATATTTAATTGTTAATTATGTATCCATTTTTAAAAGCTTTCACTTATAACTTATTATTCTCATGCTATTGATTTCTAGTAGAGAGCTTGTCACTGAATGCCAGACTGCTGACCAAATGCCCTTGAACAGATTTCTGAACTAGGTACAGCACAATTCCCCTGAATTTAGTATTCTGCATTTAGTTTCTTATGGGTTAATTCCCAGTGTCGGGTCAGGATTGGCAGAGAGTGAGGTTAGATGAACTGAATGCAACATAACTCAAGACAAACCTCTTTGCTCACAACATACATCACCTGTAACGTTAACTTCTAGTTCTATTAGGATTTTAGTATTTTTGGAATGTGAGAAAGATCCAAATAAATTAATCTTTACAGTACCCCATATTTAACTTTCACAACAAGCATAAAAACTAGTTTGAAGAGTTGAGACTTTCTGGATTTGCTTTCCTTACATTTCCTCTGAAATTCTCAATTAAGACTAGCTAATCTCTCTAAACTTTAACACCAACTTTCCATGATAGGTATCCGACAGCACAGTTTTTCATCAAGGCACCTGCCAAACTTAGGGTGACCAGACAGCAAATGTGAAAAATGGGGACGGGGTGGGGGGTAATAGGAGCCTATATAAGAAAAAGACCCAAAAATCATGACTGTCCCTATAAAATCGGGACATCTGGTCATCCAAGTCCAGGGTTTCTCAAACAGGGGCTGCCACTTGTGTAGGGAAAAGCCCCTGGCAGGGCAGGCCGGTTTGTTTACCTGCCCCGTCCGCAGGTCCGGCCGATCGCGGCTCCCACTGGCCGCAGATCACTGCTCCGGGCCAATGGGGGTTGCTGGGAGCAGGGAGCCGCGATCGGCCGGACCTGAGGACGGGGCAGGTAAACAAACCAGCCCGGCCCACCAGGGGCTTTCCCTACACAAGCGGTGACCCCTGTTTGAGAAACCATGTCCTAGCCAAATTCAGAGCTGCATGCAGCAAATGTTAGCCAAGAGGCAGGGAAAATCTTGAAGTCACAAGACCCTTAAAAACCTGGCTCTATGATTTAACATTTCTGCCACAGACATCAACAGTGAGTACAAGCAGTGCTCCTACTTTAGTTATTCAGACTTTCACCAGAACTGCAAAGTGTTTATACCACATGCTTCTTGCAAAAAACATTTAAAATAGATTATTCTGGTTTCATCCTCTCATCCCAACCAAGACTGGTTTGCAAGGGCAACAGGCTGATCAGTTTGGAGTCCTGCTTCTAAGGTGGAGGGTCAGAAATGACAAAAAGTTACCTCTGCCTTTGGTCCTGCTGCTGGGGATTGGTTTGGGAAGAGAAGATGATGTCAGGCAGGAAGCTATTTTCTCTCTCTCCTGGTCTCATTGATAGAGAAGACAGGGTCAGTCTGCTGACTGCGGAGTCTGCAGGGAATGTGGGGCCCCAAGCAGCCACTGGCTTTGTTTGTACTTACGGCTAGTGCAGAAGTCAGTATTAACACTTGCATGAACTAAACTAATCATGAGCTACTACCTCAGAGGGCCAAACAACAAAAATGAATAAATAGGTGGAACAAACAAAAGACATTTTATTCTTCTACAACTACTACAAAAACAAAAATTCTGAGATCAGTACTGTGAAAGGGGCCAAGAACAATAATTCACACAAATGATAGTCTGGACACTAAAATGCAGATCTATTGCTTGACATGCAGTATAATCACAACGGGCACAATAATTATTGACTGCACTCCATGTGATGGTGTGACGAACTGGGCCTGTTCTTACTGTGGTGTGTGAATGCTGACAGGGGAGTGTGGCTAGGATGGTCTGCATCGGGGGATGGGAGTCTGCCCCAGGGAACATACCTGAGCTTGTAACATGAGAACCCAGGAAGGGGTTGGAGGCCAGGTGACTCCGGGGCCCGGGAAACTGAACAAAGGCTGTGGGAGGGGTCGCTGAAGGGGAGTGGGGGAAGCAGGCTGGAGAGATGGCTGGGAGGCAGAGATGGCTCTGACCTCCCAAGGGGGGCTGGGCTGGGATGGCCGGGGACCCCAAGATGGACCTAACTGAGGGGGTCCCTGTTGTCTGTGCCTGCAAGACCTGTCTTGGACTGTATTCCTGTCATCCAAATAAACCTTCTGCTTTACTGGCTGGCTGAGAGTCGCAGTGAATCGCAGGAAGCCGGGGGTGCAGGGCCCTGAGTCCCCCGATACTCCGTGACAGATGGGTCCTCATCTTTCATCTAGTATTCTCATTTTTAATTAGTAATTTTTAGCTATGAGGAGTCTGCTCGTGTTTTTTTTTTTTTTTAAACACAAGTCCAAATGCCTTTGGATGCTTAATAGGCTTCTTTCATGGTAGCCTCTCCACAACTGTTTTTTGTTATGCATGGAAATGTTAATCCATTTGTAAAGATTCTGTGCATTAGGAATGATACAAAGGCAAACAGAACAGTGTGTTAAGATACGGTAACATACAGAATCGGGCCAAGAGGTATGAAGGAGTTACAATCCATTGACATGAGTTCCTGATAAGCCACAGCCTTATTTGTGAATGTTTCAATCCAAGTTATTTAGCATAGCCTTCCATAGCTATATCTCTTGAGGGGAGGAGAATTCCAGCATTTCAAAGCCTAAAACAGCTGCCCGGTTTAGAAAAGGTTAAGTTCAATCACAACTCTTCAACACAGATGTCAGCCAATCAGCCAGCCAAATCCCTCATCTCTTGAACCTTTTTTTTAAAAGCCCATATATAAAAAATGCCAGTAACATAGGACTGATACGCAGAAGGAAGCTGCATTATATAAACAACACTATGGACTTCTAGATTGTAATTAGTGTGCAAAATTTGGACATATGCCACAGGCATGATTTTTTCCCTGGAATTATGGGATCAGGCAGGGGAAATATTAACTATTAAAGTTAAATTTTAGGCTGTTCAATATAAATCTGTAAAGTTGCATTATAGGTAGATACAAGCAAACTAGAAGTACTACTTTAATGCTTTATAAAATGTGTTATTTAGCAAATTCTAGCAATTCAGTTAGCACCCTTATTGATAATAGAGGTGGGTAAAATTCACCAAACAAAAAATCTAATTTGGGATCAACCAAAATTATTCGTGAATTTAGGTCAAATTCAGCAAATAGTGTCAGACAAAAAAAAAAAAAAAAACCTGAAAGCCAAAAAAAGACATTTCAAAACTCAGTTCAAAATTTACCTTGGTTTATTGAAAAAAATTAAAGGATAAAAACATCCAAAAATTAAATGGAATAAAAAAAAGATGTTTGTTTCTAGTTGAACTTAATATTTTGTTTAACCTAGAAACAATTGTTTGAGAGATTTTTTGGTGCAGACACAAAACCAAAAAAATCAATTATTTGTCACTCCAGTTGATAGCTCTATCAGAAGCAATGGCTAAACTCCCCTTTTAGCTAAGAGGAAGCTGTCTCTTCAAGTCA
Source organism: Trachemys scripta elegans (assembly GCF_013100865.1). Classification (NCBI taxonomy): domain Eukaryota; kingdom Metazoa; phylum Chordata; order Testudines; family Emydidae; genus Trachemys; species Trachemys scripta. The sequence continues at coordinate 19,597,513 of NC_048306.1, forward strand.
CACTTGAAAAGCAACTATAATAGCACTATCTAAAAATACTTGTTATTTTAAAAATTGACTACATTGCTTTAAGCAATTGAAAAATAAATTTAATAATCGTTAAATAATTTATAAAAAATTCTTAAGAGCTTAAAAGCTGCGTAACAATACAAAAAATGCTGAAAATAAATCACTATCAGTTTTTGAAAAGCAAGAGTTTACACTATAGAATTGTTACACAAACATTCACAGTAACAGCTGTGATGGTAGATTAATACTAAACAGTATCTGATTATTATATCTTGTAATCAATATTATCTCAAATAAGGATAGAAGTAACATATCAAGAGAAAGCAAGTTCTAACTGTTAAAACACATGATGAAATCAGTAGACCTGGGTTCTATTCTGGGTTTTGCCATAGATTTCCTGTGTGGCAAGTCAACCTGCATATTTCCCTATTTGTAAAACAGGGACAAGGGGTGAAAAAGAAAGAGTGCAGCTTTCCCACCTTATACAGGTGCTGCAAAGCCTAATGTAGGCATGTTAGTAAAGTGCTTTGAGACATTCAGATGTGGAAGGATCTAATTTGATTACAGCCAGGCACCCAATCATGACCACCTAGCAGGGCTGCCAACTTTCTAATCACACAAAACTGAACACCCTTGCCCCACCCCTTCTCCAAGGCTCCATCCATGCCCACCGCTTCTGCAAGGCCCTGCCCCTGCTCCAGCCCCCTACTTGGTCACTCACTCTTCCCCACCCTCACTCACTTTCACCGGGCTGGGCCCAGGGATTGGGGTACAGGAGGGGGTATAGGCTCTGGACTGAGAGTGCAGGCTCTGGGGTGGGACTAGGGATGAGGGGTTTGGGGTGCAGGAGGGGGCTCTGGAGTGGGATAGGGGGTTGGGGTGCAGGTGGGTGAGGGCTCCAGCTGGGAGTGGGGCCAGGGATGAGGGGTTTGGGGTGTGTGCACGGGTTCGGGCTCCAGCTGGGGCTAGGGATGAGGAGTTTGGGGTGTAGGAGGGGGCTCCAGGCTGGAGCAGGGGGCTGGGATGCAGGGTCCTGGAAGCGCTTACTGCAGCTTCGAGGAAGCGGCTACCAGATCCCTGCAGTCTCCATGCACATGGGCAGCCAGGCAGCTCTGCACAGTGCGTGCTGCCTTCGCGCCCACAGGCACCGCCCCTCGCTGCTCCCACTAGTCATGGTTCCTGGCCAATGGGAGCTGCAGAGCCGGTACTCGGGGCGGGGACAGCGCATGGAGTATCCCAGTCCCTGACCGCCCCAGTGTGTAGGGGCCACAGGGACCTGGCGGCCGCTTTTCCGGGAGCAGCGCAAAGCCAGGGTAGGTAGGGAACCTGTCTTAGCCCTGGGCCACCAGTGTGCCGCCGACCGGACTTTTAACAGCCCAGTCAGCACTGCTGAGTGGAGCCACCAAGGCCCCTTTTCAACTGGGCATTCCGGTTGAAAACCAGACACCTGGCAACCCTATCACCTATACAGCTAGTTTGCATACTGTCCTGTCCAGCATAATCTCTAAATAAACTAATCTCAAGATTATATCACTCCAGTTTGATGGATCTGAAGGTGTACGTTTCATGCACAGAAAAAGACTTTTCCTCCAAAAAAGGATCCTCACCAGGAGCAGAATATATCTCCAATGATTTGTTAGGACTTTCACAAATTTCTGTCAAGAAGAAGGGCAGGCTTTGTTGTTGTTAAAACTTTGAGGCCTTCTTTGTATACCATAATTGATTAGTAAAAAGCACACTATTTTTGCTCTGCAGTTCATGTGAAAAAAAGTTTCCCTAATATAAGGATACTGAAGAATGTTTAAGAACTCTAGCCATTCCTGATATGGATGGCTATGTTGAGGACACTAAAACAAGAGAAACCTCTATTTCAATATAGTCTCTGGCACTAGAAATTCCTCAAGCCACTGGTCTTTTTTTAATATATAAATATCAACTATGAATTACAGCATTTTCTATGCAGTATGTGTGTATTTTATATATCTTTAGAAAGCATCCATATTCCCACGCTGCTCTTTTGAAAAAAAACAAAAAAAACCAACGTATTTATTTTTTAAACTTAGATTTTCTAACTCTTCTCCTCTAAAATGCGTACTCCAGTTCCCCAACATGTTGCTTGAAAGGCTGGATACTTTTCCAAATCCATTTGTCTTCTTGGGTGCATGTTGCTTGACTTAGCTTTTTATGCTGTTAACTCATCACACTAACTTGGCTGAAGTTTTGTCAGAAATTGCTATATTAGTTATTTTTTGTACGAAGGTAATGCCTATAGCCCCAAATCAAGATCAGGGCCCCATTGTGCTAAGCACTCTTCAGACACTTACTTCCAATCGAAACAGACAACAAGTGGGAGTAGAAACAGAGGGGAAGTGACTTGCGGCAGTTTACACATCAGCTGAGCAGCAGCATTGCAATTAGAATCCAGGTCTCCTTACTTGTGCCAATGCCCTATCTGTTGGACTACACGGCCTCTCGTTTAGGTTCTCCAATTTCTTTCATATATGGACCCAAGGGCAGAATTTCACCCTTAGATTAGACAATGTTATCAGATCTTTAGGATTTACTCATTGTTGTACATTCCCTTGTTAAGAGATATTTATGATAAGAACAGTATTTACCAGAGGCCTGCAACCAAAACCAGGGTTAATGTGACTTGTTGCAAATGTTCATTTGATTATTTTTATTAGATATAACTGCACTCAAATCTAAAGGTGACACGCAAAGAAGCATTTTCAAATAAAACTGATTTTTAAAGTTATGTCCATTGAGTACTGATTGAATGTGATAATCTAGTCTGACATCCCATACTTCCAGCATGCAAGAACATAAGAATGGCCATACTGGGTCAGACCAATGGTCCATCTAGCCAAGCCTGATGCTGAAGGGAATGAAAAGAACAGGCAATCATCTAGTCCAGGGGTAGGCTACCTGCAGCATGCGAGCTGATTTTCAGTGGCACGCACACTGCCCGAGTCCTGGCCACCGGTCCGGGGGGCTCTGCATTTTAATTTAATTTTAAATGAAACTTCTTAAACATTTTGAAAACCTTATTTACTTTACATACAACAATAATTTAGTTATATATTATAGACTTATAGAAAGAGACCTTCTAAAAACGTTAAAATGTATTAACGCGAAACCTTAAATTAGAGTGAATAAATGAAGACTCGGCACACCACTTCTGAACGGTTGCCGACCCCTGATATAGTCCCAGCATCTGTCAGTCAGAGGCTTCGGGACACTCAGACTGTGGGGTTGCATCCCTGATCATCTTGGCCAATAGCCATTGATGGACCTATCCTCCAGGAATTTATCTAATTCTTTTTTGAATCCAGTTATAGTTTTGGCCTTCACACCGTCCCCTGGCAAAGAGTTCCACAGGTTGACTGTGTGTTGTGTGAAGAAGTACTTCCTTTTGTTTGTTTGAAATCTGCTGCCAATTGGTTTCATTGTCTGACCCCTGGTTCTTGTGTTATGTGAGAAGAGTTTCCCAGGGCTCTGCAGGGCAGGGTCTACCCTAATCTGGGAGCCACAGTTTTTACTGAGTCAGGGTTTAAAGCGATATTCTCTGCTCCAGTTTCTTGTAGTTATTTTGTCAGAGCTGCTACACCCACTGGGATGGAGTCCCAGCTGTTGTAACTCTGCAGGGCAGATGAGGTGGCAAACCAGCACCGAGACTTAGCCAAATGCTCTAACCACTACACCACCTCCAATTACAGCTGTTCATACATGTTGTGCCACCACTCATACTCCAGTGCTGGATGGAACACTCCACATTGAGACTGGAATCTGCATAGTCTGCACCTCCTTATTGATTAGCAGCAAGTCATGTGGAAATTAGTGGACCATGCTGTACCATGACACAATATGGCCATCCTTGTCTATAACAGTTCAAATTTTCATTCTTCATAAATCCTGATCATTCTCTTGGCATTAGGTTTACACACCCACTATTGAGGCAGCGTGACAAAAGATAATACAGCTAGTGACAAAATACTGTATTTTGCACTTGGATAATTTGTATAGCCTAAATTTTCAAGTGCGCCTGGTGATTTGGGGTAACTACTTTTTTGGATACCCCTGTTGAGACATTTTAAAGGAATCTGATCTTCAGAGAACAAGTGTTAGTACTTAAAATTAGGCCCCTTCAAAGTGTTATTAACTAGACACCCAAAAATTAAAGGTACCCAAAAAGTCCCTGATCCATTTTGAAAATGTTGGCCTACATTTTAAAAACATTAACTCAGTCACAAAACCCCACTGTCAGGTGGGGAAGTATCCCCATTTTACAAATGGGAAAACTGAAACACAACATTAAGTGAGATGCTGGATATCATGCAGCAATATATAGCATATCAGTAACCAGAACCTGGTAGCTCCTAACTCAGTATAATATTCTAACTCCTAACTGACCTACCTACCAAAATAAAAGTTATCAGAAGCTTGATAAAATTATTTTTAATTAAGAGCATTAAATTGTTTGAAAGTGAGATGTGCACACAAACCAGGATCTGCTGGTTCCTGGAAAATACAGCACCTAACTAGTCACTTTTGACCTTTATTTTTGACAAAACAATATATGGAAAGAAATAATTATTTTAGGGTAAGTATCCAAGAGAAGTAGAAGGCATCTTTTTACAACATCAAATTTTTTGCAAGATATGTGCAGAAAAAGAAATGAGAAGAGTCATCTTTGAAAGCAGTTCATTTTATTTTTCCTCTCATCTATGCCTGGTAGCTAAGACCAGGAAAAGGCAATTACCTTCTGACTTGTGAAGATATCTTTCAGTTATGTTGTATCTTGCTAAACTGTGATTCCTTTATCAGGAGAAAACATGTTTTTCAGGAAAAGGAGTCTGTTTCTTGGTATAAAATCCAAATTAAGGCAGACAGAAGATGCTGCCAGTTCAGATAGCAAGTATTCTGATAGGGTGGGGTCATGCTTAAGGACAGCAAGATAAGCAAGAGCTTGGGGCACTATGCAGTTTCCACTCACAGCTCACTCTCTCCTTCTGGCAGAGTGACCAGAGAGGAAGACAACTCACTCATCCATCCCTTTATGTAGGAACTTCCGATGTCATGAAATTGAAACTGTTATTGTGGTAAGTACCCTTTTATTAGAATAAGGATGTCATAAAAATCCTAGGAGAGGGTATGATACCATCTTCCTCTCCTTCACATATGGCCAAAACAACAGTTTTAACTTAAATTAACAAAGAACAAACACAAATTTACATCTGAATTAGGGCTTATCTACACTGGCACTTTACAGCGCTGCAACTTTCTCGCTCAGGGGTTGTGAAAACACACACCCCTGAGTGCTGCAAGTTTCAGCGCTGTAAAGTGGCGGCGTAGATATGCTGCCAGTGGCCTTAAGTCACAAGGTTCTACACTCAGTACTATTTCTAAGGGCAGAAAGGTCTGGTTGAAGCTGAAGAGGAACTTTGTGATCAGAATTTCTTCCTAGTGATAATATTAAATTAAGACAAACTCTCCATTAAATAGCCTGTGACATGCTAATTATATTATATAATTTGGCTAGCACAAATATTAATCCTTATACTCCTGTGTTGAAAATACATCTTACCCCCATTTTACATGTGGAGACAGATACCAAAGTTAAATGACATGTCCAAAGCCACACAATGAGTTGAGAGTGAGACAGGATTTGAACTTTTGAGTTCCTGATTCCCAATCATGTCAATCACTACACCATTGTTTATTGAACTGTTCCACACATATCATCTTCAAATCCATATGGTACGAAATATTCTACCAAGTTATAAGAAGCAACATTACTGAAAATTAATTTTTAAAAACCATCCTGGGGCATTTTAAAACTCCCATAGGCAGGAACCATTCTAATGAATTAGAAGGCCCACACAGATGACTTTCACAACTTCTCTAGCTTATGTTAAGGGTTGGGGTTTTTTTGCATACATTAATAGGATTTGCTAATCTCTAGATGCATTCAAACAACCATAAGCGTTAAACAACTGCTACCTCATGGTTATTTAAAACAACTAAGGCCCGGTCTACACAAAAAAATTAGGTCAATTTACTATGTTGATCAGGGTATGAAAAATCCACACCCCTGAGCAGAGTAGTTAAGCTAACCTAAGTCCCCACGTAGATAGTGCTAGGTCTACAGAAGAATTCTTCTATAGACCCAGCTATCACCTCTCAGAGAGGTGGATTACCTATGGTGATGAGAGAATCCTTCCTGTTAGCATAGGCACTGTCTACACTGAAGTGCAGTAGCGGGCACAGCTGTGCTGCTGTATTGTTTTAAGTGTAGACAAGCCCTAAAATATGTTATCTCTCTGACCAAAGAGACACCAGTTCCCCTAAGCAACTCCATCAGTAAATGCCTTTGTAAACAGATGAGCCTTGCAGTATGCCACGAATGTCGAACTTGGCTTCTGTGGGACCAATGCTGTACATTACTTTACTTCTTTTGAATAGCAACTCAGAAAACAGATAGCATTTATAGAGCAACAGAATGTTGCCATCTTAAGTTCCAAATCATGGTCATTTGTGAGATGGAATAAATCTGAAAAGTAGCTTCCACTTTATGGAATGCAGGCTGAAGGATTATCTCCTGTATCAAGACTACAGTAGGTCAAACTACAATATGGTTTTATCAATACATTTAGAAGGACACAGGCTACCTATAAACTCAAGGGCATTTTTTATCTGCAGTAGCTCAGAGAAGCAGCTCATTCTACAAGGAATTATTAAAGTCTGATGATGGTAGAGGCAAGATCTGGCTGAAGCTTCATCTATAAATCAAAATCCTATTTAGTGTCTGAAAAGTATGTCAAGTAGCATATATTATTATATACTAAATTTTAAGATCGTAACCATTACACCAGCAGGCAAGCAGTGTCTAGTGAGTAACTTGTAATACAAGATTGTCAAGTACACATTTATAAAACTGTATTAACTAGAGGTTTTAATCACACTTTGTTTTAGAGATAAAAAATGGTTGAACTCAAAGCCAAGGTATTGCTCCAACTGTAGACCTTCTACAAAGAAAATTTAGGATTTGCCATCACAAACAAGTGGCATGTCAGTCTAAGGCAGGCAGTTTCTACCATTAATTTAAACAGAAACACAACTAGAATGCAAGAAACCGAAAGGTTCTCAATCCATCACTGCTATGCTGGAAGAAAGTCAAAAGCATCATCATCTCATATACAAGCTTGGGCTCAAATGGGATTTGTAAGGCACCCGATAGCTTTTTATTGTACTTTTTATTATATTCTTCACTATGTAATATCCTTAGAAACGCCTTTCTCGGCCAGTTTTTATCCTTTCCCATTATTCTTCTCCCTGTGTTTTACAAAACACAAAACAATATTACTTCCTTGTTTGTATATTGACACCATCAATGAAGTCAGCACAAAACTAGGAATAGGCTAGCTCTGTAATAGCAGAATACCAAATAGCGAAGATGCTCTCAGCAGCTGAGTAGCAGGTTTATAAAAAATATTTAGACTCCACAGGACCTTCGCCACTAGACTGAGGTACTGTAGGCTTCATTATTTGGTCTGATTGTCTCTCTAAGTTTGATTCCAAGTACCACATTTTCTCCAAGGGACTCAACAAAAGGTGTTTGCAATAAGTAGTTGAGGAGACACAAAGGGAAAGAACCTATATTTCTCAAAGGCAATTTTCCCTGTAAAAGAGGAAAAGAAGCTGTAATCAGGCATAAACTAACACAGAGATACTATACCACAACCAGTTAAGCCACCCTTTCTAATGTGCAAACAGTGAATTTTGAAAGTAGAATAATCACAAATGGAATCAACTGAAGCTTGAGGAGTCCAAAATATAATCACTCACAACTGCATGTTACCATGTGGACATTTAAAAAAAAAATTAATATCAGTCTGTAAAATGAAGGCTGCAAGACTGCTAAAATCCCAGACTCTCAACTGGGTGTCCCACCTAAAATAAACTAAAGGCTTGTATTATCTGTTTTATCCTTATGACCAGTAAGGATATATAGCACGTATGCAAAACTGACAATTTTTCTAAGTTTTGTACAAATATTCATCCTCAAAATACCTTTGGGAGGGTCAACACCCCAATTTACAGCTGGCAAAAATTGAGAAGAGAGGTCAGTGGACTTATCTTAGGTTGGAACAGAATCCCAAAGGTATTATACTAGTATTCTATTAACCGCTAGAGACAAATTTAGGTTTATAAACCACTGATTTCTCATTTATACGTATTCATATTTATTATTTGTATTATGGTAGCATGAAAGATGTGTTAGGAATTGTATGAAAAAGAAATATGCGGCCCCTACCTCAAAGACATTACAATCTGCAAAGATACAAAACAGGCAAAGGTTCAGTTAAGGGACATAGCACACAAGGTATATGATCAGGCTGATAACAGGCACATGTCTTGTAGGACCAGGTTGCCAGATATGTTGTAATTCATTGTTTCTAATTGTTAAAGCATTTGTTTGTAAAACTAAAGAAGTGCAGTTTTTTGAGTGGTCTGGAGGGAAAGTTACACCAGAGCTTCCCAGTGAAGCTAACCTAATTGAACTTTTTGGTCTCTACTGGCAAATGATTACATGCACTGCTCTTACCTATGCAGTAATGTAACTAGATATTCCAGGGATAACAGCACATCCTAAACACACATCTAAGCTTTGTGAGACTCTCAACTGGTTATGTTTCACTCTGCTTGAATTAAAAACTGAAAAAATCCAGATATTAATGAGTCCTGCCTGGGGTATATGGATTATGAAAAATCCTTTCAGGGCTTCTAGCTCTTTATAAGATGCACATCAGAAAGTATAAATGGCAAACATTTTTACTACAGTTCAAACTAGAGCTTAATAAAAACTTAATAAAAATAAAAAGAAGCAAATCCTGTTTCTTGCTTCTATCCTTCCAGCAAACACTACAGACAATGGCAAATGGAGGGTTTTGGAGAATATTAATATAGCCCAAATAGGACCATGTAAACATTAAGGGATAGAATGCATCTTAAACACCTCAATTATGTGGATACATAATAAGACTAACAGAGGCTACTTAGTTTTTAGGATTAGTCTAAAAATGCTAAACAAGAACAATGCATAATAAATTATCCAAGCGTAAATAAAAATATGAGAACAGTAAGAACAGTAAATGACATGTTCACCACCTGAAGAAGAGGCAAAAGGTCTATTCTTCCGTTACATGCATTTAATCGAAATAACTTGAGTAGAGAATGATAATTATAGTTTGCGTGTATGTCCAGACAATAGATTCACAGGTGGTATTATACACACTTGACTATACCTTTGCACTATCAAGTATAAACAATTATTTCTTGGCCAATTTATTATTACACCATCAAATTGAAGATTATTTTTGTATAAATATGGTCTCTTCCAGCAATATTACCAATGAAGAAATCCAAAAAAATGACATAGTTCCCATTAGGTATGCTGCCATATTTCAGCCAAATGGAGAAAGCGAAGGATTTAGTTCATTGGGAGTTTCCCTTTGAGAGGAAGAATACCTCTCACAGATAGAGGAAAGGAAGGAGGGAAGAAAGTAGAAAAAAAGTACATGACAGATGTGTTAGTCTTCTTGCTTAATGTGATATTACAGTGATGAACACAGTATAAAAAATAGACTAGGAAGAAGCCAAGGAATTTTCCTCAGCCTTCTCAAAGGTCCTTCCATATTTCTTTACAACAGCCTGATGGCGTCCCCTTCCCTGCCACGCATTATTTTAGTTTATTCTTCCTACCATAAGGGACTCTCATTAGAATGTGAAGTGAGTTTGGTGGTCTCATGGCTGAGAACTTAAAAACTGGATGGTAACAGACTGACTCCCAGTGATAATTAAACCTGGTGATATTCTAAACATAAAGCGCTCTCAACCAGGCTTGTAGCTGTTTCCATTGCTTCACACTGACTCAACAGACATTCTAGACTTCAAAGTGGCAGAGTGACAATCCTGGAATCTTATTATATAGATATGCAGTTATATTTAAATGAACAGCTTTTTGCTTGGACTAGACAAAAGTTATGCTGCAGGCCAGCAGCTACATTCCAAATGGGGATAATGATACTGATTTCTCTTGTAACACGTTGAGATCTGATGGAGAAAAGTGATGTAGAAGAGCTAGTTGTTATTATTATCATCTCCTAGTTAGACATCACTTAACCCCTTGGCATCAGCCGTGTCTGCAATAATGGAATTTATACTGATACTTTTCCAATTAAGCAACAGCACCTGTTACAGGCACTATCACTAGAGTAAACAAATTGGTAGAGAAGCAAAGCAATTAACTAGGGAACACCTTATTGGGTTCAGTATACACCCATCGGTCTATAGAGTGCACAAAGTAGGTGAGGCACGAGTCACTCTCACCACCAAAAATTGGTCACCCTCCTTATCTCTCTAATGTCACTCTCCTGAGACCAGTCCGGTGACAACTACACTAGATATAAAGTGCACAGTCACTCTGGTAGCTAGCTGCTAAATAAAAATGTAAAAGGAACATTCAACTGAAATTTGGCTCTAAACTTACACTTTATAACAAACAAAAATTGCCTTTACAAAACTTAAGACCAGCACTAAGTGCCTCTACATTTTTTGGGGTGGAAGAAGGGGAATTCCAATTCAAACAGACTTCCCCTCACCCCCCTAGAAAAGCCAAGCTGTTGAAAGAAACTGACTTAAAGAGGGAAACTGAATCTGTTGACTTTCACCATACAAGCTGGGAGAAATAAAACAAAACAAAACACACCATCCCAAACTGTATTAAAAGAGATGTAAGGATTGTATGAACTCTTTAATCATCTAAAGTGTTACCAATAGACTCACGTTTGATTACGGCATGTTACTAAGCCAGCAGTAGCCTTTTAATCACCACCTTGTTTCCCGAAAATGACCTGGGTCATCCTGAAAGACCAGGTGGGTCAGGTAATATATTTTATTGGGCCAACTAATGTTAAAAGAGACAAGCTTTTGAGCTTATACTGAGCTCTTCAGCTCTGAGTGAAATAAAGCTTTGTGTACACTAGAAAGTTTGCCTCTTTCACCAAGGGAAGTAAAAAATATTACTTGACCTACCTTGTCTCTCTCATACCCTAGGACCAACAGCTACAACAACCCTGCATGGATCCTGGCCATATCTAATCTTTAGGGGATGCGAGGGAGAGATATGGGGGAGGCTTCTCCTGCGGGCATAGCCCCTCACACCAGCTGCAGGGCTGATGCATTCTCCCTCCCGACCTCCCCCAACACACAAATAACGCAAACGTTTTGCGGGATGGGAAAACTGTTCCCCCCATGTTCCTGGTGTGCCCAACACGGCGATCTGTGCGAGGCTCTGGTCCGCGTGGTCAGCGGCTCAGCGACCCAGAGAGCGGGGCGGCGGGAGGGGATGTCACCAGAGCCCGGGGCTGTTGGGCCTGAGGAGCGCGCTGCCGGCTGTCACGGCTTCCCCTACCCCACGTCAGAGCCCGGGGAGCGGGGCTAAAGCCCACCACAGCGCGGGGGCCGCAGTGACAACGGCAGACGCGGGAAGGAGATACGCGCGCGTCAAGGGACGGGGCCGGCTGCCCCGCACGCCTACCGCGGGCCCGTCAGCGCCAGGCGAGGGAACGCGCGCACCGACTCACCCAGCAGCGCTCCGCCAGCTGAACTCCTTCTCCGCCACAGCAGCGCTAGCAACTCCCGCCCCCCAGCGCAGCAGCGGCGACTCCGCCCCCGATGGCCTCGTGCCACGTTGGCCCCGCCCACGACCGTTGCCAGCCCCTCTGCGCCATCCCAATGCAGAAAGCCACGTGACAGAGCTCGGTCTAGTCCCCCAATCATGTGACAAGGGGGAGACTCAAGAGGGAGGAGCCTCGTGAGGTGGAGTGGCACATACGAGTTTCAGGTCCCACCAATGCGAGAAAGGGAACGCGGTGGGGACATTTTCAGTCAAGCGTTTTTGCTGCAGTAAGGCATTGGCACATCGCAGGCACAGATAAAGTTTGATTGGCACATCGCGCCCTAGAGAGAGATTTTTTTCTCCTTAAGGAAAATACCATTTCTGGTCAAGTGGCTGCCATTTAGTTTTGAAAAGCAGACTGAAACATCACAGGTTAATTAATGCTCTCATTTACAAACATCAAAGCTTCCACAAGCAATGGGAGATAAGGTCATTTTGTTCAATTTTTTTCCAAGAAAGCGAGTGGAACTTTGTAACAAGGAAGGTGAACCTAGCACCAACCATAGAAGAAGAGGAGGTGGTGACCAAAGCTGATTGCTGCACTGGTTTATTTTTCTAAGAGTGATTAAAGTTTGGAAACCTACTGTAACATCAGCATATGAGGGTGGGTACAATACAGTACTTCCATTAGAGAGGGTTATCTTCTGTTCTACCCTGTTTTCACTTTAGCACCTATCTACAGAAGTGTATATAGACTTTTTCTAAAATTATGTACTGTGTTTGTTTTGACCATCATACACAGCCCGATGTACTTCCTTTACCAGATACCTTAAAAAGCAAGAAGCAACTATATTAATGTATTTTACTACCACAATGGAGGGCAGGGGAAAGATGGTGGACACTTGCCCTGCACACTTCTAACTGAAGTGATCTTAGCACAGTGAATTGTGCCAATAAACAAATCTTAAAAGTTACTAAGATTTGTTTGTAAAAATACTCCTTTTGGGGATAGAACTTAAAAATCAGAAGGGATCAGGCATCAAAACGAGCCTTAAACCACTAATGTCATATACTGGCAAAATGAAAAAGGGCCCTATAATCATCAGAGGTAATATTCCCACTTCCACTCAGGCCAGAAAGTCAGTCTTCAGCCTCATATGGCAGGATACATTTGAGTTTCAAATCATAGAACTAGAAGGGGCCTCAAGAGGTCATCTAGTCCAGTCCCCTGCATTCATGACAGGACTAAGTATTAATTTTTAACAAATTGAGGAAGTGAGATGGTCAGAACATTCCAGAGTTATCAGGAGCCCTTGCACAAGTGCTGCAACTAGTTCCTCAGACTGGTTTACATTGCAAAAAGGTACAGTAGTGTCCTAATACCCCATTGTGTTAGGCACTGCTCAAATATACAAAGAATCAGCAAAATCCCAGCCTAACTGAAATTAGTGACAAAATTTCCATAGACAATTGGAATGATGATTTCACCCTCTGCCTTTCAGTCTAAAAACAGGTTCAACCTACAGACTTCTGCTTGTATCGGTATGTTGATCAGGTGTGTGAAGAGTGATCCCTGACAGACAGTTATGCTGGCAGAAGCCTCTAATGTAGATGCAGTTATACCATCAAATCCCATCCTCACTGACACCGAAGCACTTTTACTAGTATAGGCTGTTTCACTATAGCAGTGGAAAGCACAACCGACATAGCTACAGCAAAACTAGGAGTGCTTTGCTGGTATAGCATCCAGCATTCCCATGTTGGTAAAATGCTTCTAGTATAGCCAGAGCCTCAGTCAGACCTTTAAGAGCATTCTCGACTCCAAGAAGCACCACAGATGGCGAGAAGGCAGGTACTACCAACTTCCCACTGACCTTCTGAGTTCAAGAACCATTTCAGCAGAAGTCTGATGTCAAGCAGAAGCCATGTTTGGCCCTCTTATACAGGCAGTCTATTTTTGAACATTTTGGCCTCCCCTCTATTTTAATCACTAGCTACTTACTTTTGCAAACTGTAAGCATACACTTCTTGCTGCTATCTCCACACTACGATTATTCTGGCTAATGGGTACTTTTAAAATTTACTCAGGTAAGTTCACTTTCTAAGTGAGAAGTAGAGGATGCTAGGTTCCTGAAAGGGAGATTTGATAAACCAGTGCCCCTTGCAGCCATAGAAGATTGCTATGTGGCAGAAAAAAAAAAAAAAAAAAAAAAGGAGAGTACAATGCTTTTGTTAAAAGAATTGCGATTTAAGAATGAAAGATGTGTCCCTGCAATAAGTCTGCATGCAGAGTCCAGCTGAAGTGAATAAAGTCTACACAAGTAGACGTGTCTGCCCACATGGATCTTTTTGCAATAACCAGACATTTAAGAGCATTTGCCTTCAGTTACTTCATCATCTGCATCTAACCTAAACTCATCTCAGTGGTTCTTAAGGAATATCATATAACATAACATTCAAAATTTTATAACCAAGCAATATTCCTAAAATTGCTCACTATACTTTTATAGCAAGCCATGAAACATGGGACAGGAATAAGACCTAGATGAACAAAAGAATTTTTAAATATATTTATTACACCAGTAATGCCACATCACAGATGGCAATAATCAGTGAACAGATGCCATTACATGTATGGCATAAATGAAAATTCAGACCAGTTCAGGATTACTGCACATTTCAGTCCAGAATAAACAAAGCCTATTTCTCTCTCCATTCTTTTGGGGTAACTTTGCCAACAGGTGATAAATTCCACTCAATTCCAGTTTGTGTTGCCACCTGTAATAGATTAAAAAGTTATATAAGAACAAGTTTGTCACATTCTAAGGCCAGAAGACCACTGTGATCATCTCTAGGCTGATCTCCTGTATAACATCATAGAACTTTCCCAAAATAATTCTGATAGTATATCTTTTAGAAAAACATTCAATCTTGATTTAAAAAGTGGTCAGTGATGGAGAATCCACCATGACCCTTGGTAAATTGTTCCAGTGGCTGATTACTCTCCCGTTAAATAATTATGCCTTATTTCCAGTCTGAGTTTGTCTAGCCTCAACTCTCAGCTATTGCATCATGTTATACCTTGCTCTGCTAGATTGAACAGACTATTATTAGGTACCTACCACATTCAGGGTTCATTTTTGTAAATTTCACAGTTATCACATCTTTAAAATCTTGAATTTCACAGTTTCAGATATTTAAATCTTAAGTTTCAGTGTTGTAATAAACATGAGTATGTATTTAAAAATGGTAAAATATAAAAACACGTAAAGCCCTTAAGACTCAGCATTTCTCAAACTGGGGGTCCTGACCCAAAAGGGAGTCACAAGGCAATATTGTGACCCTCCTACAATAGCCACTATTATTTCTGCACTGCCTTCAGAGCGGAGTGGCTGGAGAGCAGCGTCTGCTGGCTGAGTGCCCAGCTCTGAAAGCAACACTGCCACCAGCAACAGCACAGAAGGGTGGCAATACTGTGCCTCCCCCTACAATAGCCTTGCTACCCCCTTTTGGGTGAAAGGTGACCAGATGTCCCAATTTTATAGGGACAGTCCTGATTTTTGGGTCTCTCTTATATAGGCTCCTATTACCCCGCACCCGCTGTCCCGATTTTTCACACTTGCTGTCTGGTCACCTTATTTGGGTGGGGACCCCCAGTTTGATAAAAGTGTGTACTTGTGTATACTTTTACTCTGTAGACTAGGGTACTTACTATAAAAAAATATCCTATTATATGGTAAAAGTATACAAAAGATTTCATGGTCCGTGATGCATTTTTCACAGCCATGATTTGATAGGACCCTAACCATTATTACCGGTAATAGTTAGTAGCCCTCAAATCCAATAAAGCTATACAGTGTAACAGTTATGAATATTAGGGGTCTCCTTTTAGAGTGACAGTTTTATAGTATCTTTAACCTATGCAACTGTTCAAGAACAAAAAGTTAAAAAAAGAATACAGTTGAGGGGCATCATTCTCTATCAGTATTGTTTTTAGACTCAGATTTGACATCTTATTCAGCCCTTTACACTGGTTCCATTGGTATTACATTTATACTATTTTACAATAGTAATTTGTATTACAGAAATATTAAGAATAACTCAACAACACCAGTCTTTTAATAAACTCTACATAAAGGGAAACTTCTGTCACATACTGTATTAGAAAGCTATATTTAAAACGTTTTAAAACTGATACTGTGAAATTCAGGGGATAACAGCATCAGTCTAATATTTAGCTCTTATAGTACAGCCACACAATATTTTCACTAACATAAAAGGAAAACTTGAGGTGAATAGCTCACTCATCCAACGGCCCATTTTGGAAATGAATTATTAGACAAAAGGAAGTGTGCTTAGCTTATATTTAATCAAGCTGTCTTCAGCTCTGAAGACTTGCAGTAAATTGACATTCAAAATAAGTGCCTATTGAAGATCTAGGTTTAAAGTTGGACTAATGAATCGCTTCCCTTTGAGGTATTAATGCATACAAAATTACTCTTTCAGGAAACCCCAAAGCCCCAATACTTCAAGTTGCTTCATATAGGCAAATCCTTATAAAGGTGTATAACAACTTGCAAATTCAGGACTATAGTTATAGCAGACACTAGTGATAGTACCAGTCATACAGTACTTACATATCCCCAAATGGAGACACAAAATAGGGCTCCACCAAGTAGTATAATGTTGCCATATTTATCATGGAAGTCAGGCACAGATTTGTGGTGACTCTGTCTTGCTGCAATCCACTGAGTGCCCCGAGCTAAAAGAAATGGTCAAAAATGTGTATCAGTCCATTGGTACATCTTACATCTATTCAAGTCTCTGGCAGTCCTCCCATCCATCCCCTAGAAAAGATGGACTTCAGAACACTAAGAATAAGGATGCTCTTCATTACAACAGAAAGATAGACACAAGACTTCATAACATTCCGGCAGCATTACAAAGCCACACAATTGCTGGAACAGAGAAAATTATCTATTTTAGACAAATCCATCAAAGAGGCTTAACATTTTATTCTATTTGGTTGGCAAGCTACTTTAAAATTTTCATTAAGCAGGTAACTATAAAATACACCCACAGAAATGAAGACTTTTTGTTCACTCAATTTAGAATCTCTAGTGCCACTCTAGGTATGATCACTTCCTCAAATGCTAAAATAGATGGTCAGTTTATGAACTGATCAATACATTATTTTTCACAGAGAATGTCTGTAAATAATCCAAGTGTTTTCAGAAGGAGCAAAGAAGCCAGAAAACTTAAGATGATCTCACAGGAAAAAAGAAAAAGACTCCTGCACTGTGTAGACAATGCTAATTGAAATATAAATCCCAATATCCGAAAAATTGTGTATGAACTACTCTTGTGAAATTAAATGTATTAGGTAAGATCAAGGCCAAGACAACCAACTTCAAGAAGGCTGTTTCTGAAGTTATTCCCAGAGCATTTTATGTAGGCAAAACACTGAAATTGTGTTTTAGTTTGTGACTGTCTCCCTAACATTAAAACATTTTTTTCTTCCACTTGAAAAACCACTTAGCTTAAATTAAACGTTTCCCCAAACGTTGACATATGTGCTAAAACACAAGGTATCACCCGTAAATCGATAGGCTTCCAGGATATATCACGCCCACTCTGCTTTGGAAGGTAACAATCCAAGGTCTCAGTCCTACAACAGCATCCATACAAGACCCCTGTGCCCAAGCCATTCCCCACGCCTAGGCGGATGCGACCCGGACGGGGAACGGGCTCCCGGAGGCAACTGACTGACTCGGTTCCAGTGCGGACCAGTCGCTGCGGAGCGGCAAGGAACCCGGGAGAGAGGCGCTAAAAGGGTCAAGGGCTCTCGGTTCAGAGGGGATTGG
Source organism: Trachemys scripta elegans (assembly GCF_013100865.1). NCBI lineage: Eukaryota > Metazoa > Chordata > Testudines > Emydidae > Trachemys > Trachemys scripta. The sequence goes on from NC_048306.1 coordinate 19,615,069, forward strand.
GACTCTGGGGGGTACCCGCCCGGCTGTGCCCCGGAGGACTCCCCCACAGCTCACCGCTGAGGCGCACTGCGGTCTTGGCCAGAGACAACATGCTGGCGCCTTGGACGGATAATTTCTGCCTTTCTCCTTCTTCGCCTTATACCCTTGCGAGCAGTGAAAAACAAAATGGTGGCCAGCCAGGAAGCCCGCACGCTGCGCATGCGCCCCGTGTGCAATGTATTTCACTCTCTTCCGGAGCGCGGTCCCACGGCATTATAGGAAATGTAGTTCCCGCGCTTGCGTGGAGGGGCTCTTACAGGCATACGGGAAGAAGCCCCTGTACCCGGGAACCTGGGGGCCCGGTACTCCCACGGGCTCCCCCACACTGCCTACGCTAGTGATGGCTTTTGCCACGGGAACTAGAGAGTCGGGAAACAGTCCTAGTGGCGCTGACTCTGTAGTGAACAGTAAGGTTCTCCCAGCTGCTCACATGAACAACAGTGTCAGGATGGCCGAGTGGTCTAAGGCGCCAGACTCAAGGCTTAAAGTGCCTTCCTCTCTCGAGGGCTGGGTGTTCTGGTCTCCGTATGGAGGCGTGGGTTCGAATCCCACTTCTGACACATTTTTTCCTTTCGTTTCGGTGTTTGTAAAACAACGAGTTTAACTGTAATAATCACCGGAGGAAGCGTTTTACTACACGGCAGGGTAGGGATCACCTCACGCAGACAGAAATTTACACCATATAAATATAGATTGTGGCGCCTATTAAATAGGGACTTACATTATAAAAATACTAAATAAAGACACGGCTTTACAATATATATTCAGAGAGATCCTTAACTGATTCATGGGAATGATCTAACTTGATCACTGATGTGTCGATCTTAATAATGTAAAATCCCTGTGGCTCTGATTTTCCAAATATATGTGCATATGAGTAAAATTAAACATGTAGTTATATGATTGAAAGATCACAGTTTATATCTATACAAAGGGGTGCATATAAAGAACATATTTAAATACTTACATCACGTAAACGCTTGCATATGTAATAGCTACCGATTTAAAATCTCTCAGTAAGAATATTTCGAGAAAGATAGAATTTAAATCCATACCTGTATCATACATAGAAAGATATAGGTGTGGAAATCCATTCCATCTTTCTTGATATTGCTAGCTTGCTATAGATATAGATATGATAGTGCCAGTCTTTACAGAAAGAACATACATTCCTGTATGTATAACGTACATCTCTATTTGTGTATACCTATGTATGTTATCGATATTGATCTATTATAGCTATACTGATATATTCCAGACAGTTTTTATGATCCATCAGATCACAGATCGAGAAGCTGCTCTGCTTAGGTCAATGAGGCTCTACATGCGTGCAAGGGTCTTCTTAGGAAGACCCTGTTACAGCATGAGGACCCAAATCTGCACAAAGTATGACAGCATAAAAGAAATAAAACTTGACGGATCAAGATGATACTTTAAAATAAATACCACAGAACAGGAATATAGGATTGTGTAGCTGCATGAAAGGGGTATGTTTGTGCATTTGAGGATCTACTAATAAGATTATTTTCCTAATTATAATATTCCCGGCATGCTCTATTTCTTCAGTGGCATCCAGCCATCCTGTTGGTTGCTCCCGTATCCTGTGTCTAACCGAATATAAATGTATAAAGTGTCTTCTCTGTATCAACAGACCCATCCTCCTTCAGAGGGTCGGTGCCTTCAGATCTCATTGACTTTTCATAGACGTTGAAGCACATGGTTAGCAGTTAATATAGTAACAATTTCAGGGGCAAACAGTTGAAAGTTGGAAATGGAGAACCAGTGACGTAATGGATCGTGCTCAGAAAAATGGAAGCCAAGGAAAGCAATCTGGAAAACGGACTTTTAGCTGAAGAGAAGTCCTTGTTAGTCCTCAGTAGTGCTGAAAATGCAATCCTGGCGTGCTTCACGAGGATAGCAAATTAAGATTCACATTTACAATGTGATAGGACAGGAAAAGACTATCAGTGCCATGCGAGCTGCAGGTGAGACTCCCAGAGAAATAATTGCGGAGATAGCACCTAGAATAATGTGCAAGCAAGACTGGACTCCTCGGTACTACGAGGCACCCCCTCTGCGTTGCTGATGCTGCCCTGTGCCCTGTCTGTAATTCTGTCCTTACTCCAACTATTGAACTGCCATGGCACTGCTGCCCCAACTCATCCCACTCCAACACCCGGCCCAGCCTGGCTCCCCTCTGTACCCTGCGGTCCCTATTACACCGTAACCGACTGCTAGTTCCGCTCCCTTGCCCTCCGAACCGACTCCTCCCAATTCATCAAACAGCCAATGGAACGACAACAGCTTGCCTCGTTATGATTGGCTGACGGATGAGGACGTTAGACCAATAGAAAACGAGCCTGAGCCAAGGATGTGAATGGGAAGTAGCCTGTCAGTCTTGCTCGTGACTTGTGGCTTGTGTAGCGGCTGGGCCAATAGGCGGCGGGTGCCGGTGGAAGGAGCGGACATGGCGGCGTTGCGAGTGCTGATGTTGGGCGTCTTGGTGGTGCTCATGGCCTGCAAGGGACCCTGGGCTGCAGGGCAGAAGAGGAAGGAGGTGAGGGCCCTCCGCCGCCAGCTGGGCTGAGGGAGCAACCAGCCCGGGATCCCCGGAGCTATAGGGGCCATAGTCTGCCCGGCTACCTTCCGCCCGGCCATGTCCTCGGGCTGCCCAGCCTTGGGGGAGCCGGGCCCCCGCCTGTGGAGCGCCCTCCGCCCGGAGGGGGGGGCAGTGTGGGGAGCCGGGCCCTGCCTGAGGAGGGGTCATCTGTGGTCATCGGTAGGAAGAATTGTGGCCGTTGCTTAGTTGCTGTCACTTGCATGTGTCCAAGCTTACATGCAGATAAGTATTTGTATACGTGAAAACGATCGCACTACTTGTGTATGGGTTTGTCTGGATTAGCTAAAGAGAATGGAGCCCATTGACAGTATCAGGAATAGAGAAATCATTGCAACTGAGCAGTTATTTTTTGACCAAGATAATGTTCTTCAGCTACAAGAAGTGATCCCAAACTAATCTGTAATTTAATTTAAATCAATAGGCTTGCTTGGCATTACTGGACAATATTAGGATCTGTTTTCTTGGTACATTAATGCCTGGTCATTGGCTTTTGACTTGATTTTTTGGAAGTACTGAACACTCAGAACTCCCATTGAACATTGTTATAATAAACAACTGCGGACTCTCTCAATCTGACCACATAATGTATGTCTTGCTTTCTTTTGGATTTCAGTCATCTTGTTGAAATGTCGTCATGAGACTGTTAACGGTTCAGAGTATCAAAAGACAAGACTCTCTTTAATGTTCAGTCCAGTTTTTAAAATAAACATTTTTTACTTTATTTTTTAGATGGTTTTATCTGAAAAAGTTAGCCAGCTGATGGAGTGGGCCAGCAAAAGAGCCGTTATCCGAATGAACGGAGACAAGTTTCGTCGCCTTGTAAAGGCACCACCAAGAAATTACTCAGTGGTTGTGATGTTCACTGCTCTTCAGCCTCACAGACAATGTGCCGTGTGCAAGTATGGACTTAATTAAATTCTAAAGAACTTAAATTTAATAACAAAGAGTCCTGTGGCACCTTATAGATTAACAGATGTATTGGAGCATAAGCTTTCATGGGTGAATACCCACCTCGTCAGACTACGTCTATTATCTATAACAGGAGTAGGCAACCTATGGCACACGTGCCGAAGGCGGCACGCAAGCTGATTTTCAGTGGCACTCTCACTGCCTGGGTCCTGGCCACTGGTCCAGGGGCCTCTGCTTTTTAATTTAATTTTAAATGAAGCTTCTTAAACGTTTTATAAACCTTATTTACTTTACATACAACAGTAGTTTAGTTATATATTATAGACTATTATATATTACAGACTAACATGGCTATCCCTCTGATACTTAAATTTAATGATTACTGTAAAAAGTGCCATATGTTCTGAGTGGGTAAAAGTTTTACCCTCCTACTTTGCAGTACTTTTTTCTTGAATTTGAGCAGTTTCATTCAGAGTGGGAGAGACTAAGATACAATAGACTGTAGTAGTATTTTTCTAATGCAGTCTCTTATATATGCAGATACACAGATCATCTAAAGTCACATTAACTGTATTGATCTCTGTGCTGCAATAATTGCAGCTGTGCAGTATGAAAAAGGGAAGCTTTTGGACAAATGAAAGGGTTAACGTTAATCTTTTTGGGTGAATGGCTAAACACATTTTTTTAGCATTTGCTGTTGAGGCTTGTAGTTTGAGATTTTGCTGTTGAGGCTTGTAGTTTGAGATATCTAGAGTATTTATTTACATTTATACTGTATCAGATCCTGGGTTCTGCTTCTGGCATTTTGCATTGCTCCAGAGATATAAAGGGACTCTGAAGAAGGCTTTAATGGCTAGTCTGGGGAATCTCTGGGTCACCTCCTGTACAGCATGCTGGGGGAAGAGGCCACACCTTGAATTCTGCTGCATTCTGATGATCCTCAGCTGTCACAACAGCACCTTGGAGCACAGGCAGCTGTGCACAATGAAGAACAGCCTTGAGCATCAGTTTTGCATGTCCCCTGCCTCCCGATTGTGGGCCCAGTGCAGCTTGACCAGTCCAGAAGATCTGCTCCCCATCTTAAAAACAAAAAACTCCATGTGCCCAGTGCTGAAAACAGTGTGAATGAGCAGTGAAGCATGACATGTCTTGTTAGTTTTAAAATCTTAACTTAAAAAGAGTTTTGGTGGGGATGGGAGATGTGTTACTTCCAGTGAGATGTTAAAGCTGGAAATACGTTCATAGGTTCCTCTGTTTTTGACATACTCTCATGAATATAGCATCTGGTTTTATATGTTTTTTCAGGCAAGCTGATGAAGAATACCAGATTCTGGCAAACTCCTGGCGATACTCCAGTGCATTTACCAATAAGGTTTTTTTTGCCATGGTGGATTTTGATGAAGGCTCAGATGTATTTCAGATGGTAATCTATTTTTCATTTTTTTAAAGTGATTTTTAGTTGGGGGGAGTGATAAAGAAATCTACAATTCAGAAGATATGGTACAGTAGTACCATAATGAGGGATGCTGGCCAATCTGTAACGAAACAGCTGCAAAATAAAAATTGCAGAGTTTTTTTTTTTTAAACCGCAACAACCCTCTAATCCATGAGAAATATGCAAAATTTGTTTGCTAATGTGACAGTAGCACTAATAGGCCAAACTACTACTAATATGCAGGGAACAGTGCTGAATAGGCATGAGTGATAGATTGGATGACCTGATTAGGTCTTTTATGTCTAACTCCTGTAATGCCATTCAATGTAATAATGGAATTAAAATGACTTATAAAATACTGGAACTAATTTAAATATTGGTCAGTTTGCAAAAGACTTCTAACTCTAAAAGCAGTGTGGGACAGAAGAATCTTTAATTTCTTATAAAGGTATTTTTAAGGAAACTTGATGTCCCATTTAAAGGAGGAGTGTCAGAAAACTGATTTTTTTTTTTTTTTTAAACTGACTGAAAATATTTTTATGTCCATCTGATTTTCAGAAATGTGACAAGTTACTAGGAATGCACAGTAAATTACTCTTTAAAATGTCCACTTACTTCATTTTTTCCTAAAAATAAAAGTCCATGTTAGTTATAGGCAAACAATCTGTGGTCTGTCTCTTAAGACACACAATCTGTTTTTGAAAGAAGTGCAAAATCGTCAGAAGAAACTAGAAACGCCACCCTCCTTGCATTCTTTCTAGTTACTTGGAACCTGTGCAGCTCAATCATACAAGTTATTATTCAGAATGTACATTATGTTTGTGTTAATTTATTTTTCAGAGAATTATCAAATCTTGATCTTGGAGATTTACAGTTGGATCTTTACAAACCTGTGATTTCAGTTTCATGTTGAAGCAACTCAAAAGGAAAATCAGATTTTGTAGCTGATTTGCCAAGCTTTGAGTGCCATGATTGTTTCAGTCTAAAAGCATAATTCAGTCCAGAGCCACTGAAATGTTTACACACCCTGTCTAAGGTTTGGGCTCATGATGAAATCTTGGTGAAGCCTTGCTGTTGGAAACTTTATGCAGGTCTTTTATGACAGAAATAGCTGCTCCACTATAGGAATATGCTAGAACACAATAAAAGAAGGCTCATCAATATTCAGAAAGATGGATGTGATTATCTTTTGATGCCAATACATGTTTCCTCTAGATACTACTATATAGATTTCTTTATAGATATACTTGTATACAAAGACTCAAAAAACCTTCCTTTATGAGCAAGGGCAAGAATAGTACTTGACCATATAGACAACTCTCAGGAGCTTTCTCAATTATCAGCAGATTTCAGGTACATGTATTAACTGTCCAGCCTTCTTTGAGTTCTTTGCCAACCACAGACGTGAGTACTGAAGACATGAGAATATCGATTATAGTAGAGATTAAACAGTGCCGTATTAAACCTAATGGGAGAATAACCAATCTCAAACTGCTTTCTGAGATATGCATTATTGCTAGCATTGGGTATCAAATAATTGTGGGCGTCTCAGGACATTCTGGATACTGAAGAGAGAAGAAAGTATGGAGCATCCAAGAAGAATGTGCCTGACTAATGTACTGTATACATAATTTTGTGTCATGGATTTTTGCATATCCTAGACCATTTTATGAGAAAAAAGCATTCAAGCTACTATACCATTTTTTGTTGAAATACCCATTAGATCTATTTTATGAATAGCCCTTTTGTTTAATTATGTGCATAAGCACCGGGACAAAATATGAATGATAATTTTGCAATAAAATAAGACAAGTTTAAATGGCTAAATTACTTTATTCTTGATGCTTCACTTCTACTTTTATTTATTAATCTTTTTAATGCAGCTAAACATGAATTCAGCTCCAACCTTCATTAACTTCCCAGCTAAAGGGAAACCCAAAAGGGGTGACACATATGAGCTGCAGGTGCGAGGTTTTGCGGCCGAGCAGCTTGCTCGCTGGATAGCTGATAGGACTGATGTCAATGTAAGTACAGATAGACTTTCATTTCCTTCCTGTGATGTAAATCTAGCTGTGGAGAGTCTGTTTACCAGCTATACAATATGGTTAAGGAAAAATATTCTAATTGGCTACTCAGTGACACTATTCAAAGCAGGTCCTAAGCCCCGTTGTGTCTAGCTGAGCTCTATAGATTAAGTATATTTTAAAAACAGGTAACTTTTTTTTACATGCCACATTATAATATTTTACATTTATTTAATGCTCTCCATCTAGAATATTTCCAAATCAATTTGCAAACTTATGTGGATTCACCCACCAGTAGAAGCATCCACCTCTATGAAAATAAAGCTGTTTTATTATCATCATCACAGGCAGAATATTAAATATGGCCTAACAGATTTTGCTCCATAGTATGTATTATTGAAACAAAAGAGAAAAAGTATTAATTTCTGAACTACAGTTAAAATTATTAAAGAAATATTAAGTTGGCGTATTTTGTACATTGGTATGGTTTTATTTCTCCATATTCATCATGGGTTTTTTTTAGAAAAAGAATTTTTTTAACATAACCTTTTGTGCTTCCATAGATTCGAGTGATAAGACCCCCAAATTATGCTGGTCCCTTGATGTTGGGTCTGCTGCTGGCAGTCATTGGTGGCCTTGTGTACTTACGGAGAAGCAACCTGGATTTTCTCTATAACAAAACTGGCTGGGCTTTTGCTGCTTTGGTAAGCAAAATTACTTTTTTTAACCTCTCCCTGTTTCAACTTGATCCAGATTGAATTTAAAGGGAAGGAAATATTGCCTTTGCTTTGTTACGTCTCCTGCGTGGAAAACTATTTAGTGGTGAAACAAATAACCTTTTCCCTTCAACTGGGCTTATTATAAACCAGATTCTCCCACTGACCTCAGTGTAAGCTGAACATGAGCAATTTAGGAGAGCATTTGTAACCAAACAGATGAGGCCAGACCACATGCCACATCCCTCCACACTCATTATTAGTGTGAATTTTATTTAAAATGAGGTTTTTTTACCCAGTTTATACTGATCTGATTATCCCTAGTCTATTTCAGTAAAACTCATTTTTCAGGATATTAAAATATAAGCTTTAGACTCAAACATTTGCTATTTGGCCTTTGGAATTGCAGCTCAAAGTCCAAAGTATTGGTACAGGTGCTGGATTTATAAAAAGGGCTGAATAATTTTATGACCAACAGTGTTTGAAGTTATTCAAGATACAGTCAGTCAAACGTTATATATCAGGACATATGTTGATAGCATTCAGAAGATCGGAAAGAATCTCTTTCCTTCTATATGGCTTTGGTGTGGTTTTATTAGCTATTAGTTGATACCAGATTTGATGGGACAGTGGTCTGATCTAGTTTGGCAAATCCAATGTTCCTTGAAATGTGAGCTTATTGTTCTTCTAAGAAGAGAGGACATCTTGGCTAGAACATAGTCACTGTAAAGAGTCTTTTGATCATAATGGCAAAATCCAGAAGTACTGGAACCAAGAGTTGAGTGTAATGCAAATTATATTACTACAGTATTAATATTTTACATAAAGAGTTATTTGTGCCACAGACTTTCAGGTTTAAGTGCAGATGATTTTTAAAAGACATGACTTCTGGAAGGAAAAGTCCATACTTTTGGTTAAAGTGAAGATGAGGTTCATGTATCTTTCCTTCTTGGTTGTCTGGTAGTACTACTTGATTGCAAGCTTTTCAGTTCAAACTGTGAGAAAACATTATCAATAAATAATAGATGCTGTGCTATGCATAGTACAAGGCAACATCAACATCTGTACATTACGGGGTGAAGTGAATTGCAAAGATGAAAACTGAATAGAGACACATATGAGGTCTATACTAATTTGTCTTATGTTGTTCCTTTCTTCCTTTCTAGTGTTTTGTGCTAGCAATGACATCAGGCCAAATGTGGAACCATATCAGAGGGCCACCATATGCTCATAAGAATCCCCATACAGGACAAGTGGTAAGTCTTTATCTTTGTAGGATTACAGTGAAAAGATCCATGTTAAAAAACACAAAATCCAGGATGCAAGTTTTGTTTCTGATTTCTCACTTCCTGAGTCAGCAAGAGTAGGAATACTATAGAAGGAGCTCTAGAGCAGTCAGTGGGCAAATTTGAGGAATTGTATTAACTGGTTTAGAAGGAATACCTATCTATTCTTTGCCAGAAGTATAGGAATCATGAAAGAAGGGCCTTGAGAGTAAGATGTGTGAACAGAAAGCTCCTCAGGGCTCCAGCCTGGATTTAGAGGGACCCACATCTGGTCCTATCACTCTTTTGGCTAAGAAGGAGGAGGAAACATGACCGTTTCTTAGCCAAAAGAATGATAGGACCAGATGTGGGTCCCTCTAAATCCATGGATTGTGATTAATATTTTGGATGTTATCACAAAGCAATGAAGTCAGAATTTGCCAATCAAGTTTACTACATAGTTGTTAGTACTTACAGAACATAGAGTAAATGTGACAGTATATACTAACTGGTTTGAATTTCATTACAACCAGACTGCTATTTGCTGTAGTGCCTTATAATTTAGCATCAATGCCACAAGAATGGTAGTATTAACCCTATGACCCAAGAACAAAGGCTGCTTAATGTCTGGTTTAAGTGTTTTGTCTTTTGTAGCTGTTTCTCTTGTGTGCAATAAAATACATAAAAATAAAACTATAAATGTAGTCACTAATCAGACTAAGAATGATCATTTTGACCAGACAGATCACATGCCATGCTCAACTCGTTATGATAATTCACTCTAATTCATGACTAGATTGCATGTAATAGCTAATACTAAAAAGGGAATGGTCTAGACAGAACCCTGTATTAGGAGCAGGGAAAGCCGATTCATAAGAGGGCACTACACTGTCTATAGTTCCATTTTTATTTTATTTTTTTAATGCTGAGGGACTTCTTAGTTTCAGGTATGCTGCATTTTAAGAGGAGGCTTCCGTTTGTCGCTGTAGACATATCAAAAGCTAAGTGAAGATACAAAAAAGACTTGTTCATAAGCCGAATTTTTTTAGTAAAAAAGGGAAGCACCAGAGAAGGGGGTCGGCTTATGAACGGGTATAGAGAGGGAGAGGTGGGACACAGCCCCTCCCCCCAACAGAGGGAGCAAGGAGAAGCAGCACAGTCAGCGGAGCCAGAAGGGCAGAGGAGGGACCAGAGTCTCTTCGATTCTGGCCACGCTGCTCTCCCCCCAGCCTCCGAAGCAGCTGCAGCTCCGGGGCTGGCAGGCTATAGCCGTGCTGCTCGGCCCCACCCGCAGAGCAGGCTGTGGCTACGCCGCCCGGCTTGCTGGAGCATGCTGTGGCCATGCCACCCGGCCCAGCCCGCTGGAACATGCTGCGGCCACGCCACCCGGTCTGGCCCGCCGGAGCAGACTGCGGCTGCACTGCCCAGCCTGCCGGAGCAGCTCTAGCCAGGCCAGAGACATCCTCCCCTGGCCCTCCCCAGATAAGATGGGAAGGGAAGGGATGGGATGAGAGTGTGGGGGTCCTGGGCTAGGGGTGGGGTCATGTGGGGGGTTGTCACAGGGGTTACTCCCCTGACTCCCCAGCTTCTCCCCACCCCCCAAAAAAAAAATCCCCACCAGTTGCTGTCCCGGCCTCTCAGGGTAAGCAGCTGGCGCGCCGGGACACTTTGTTTACTTAGGTTTACCTCCGTGCCTGCAGATGCTTGAGGTAAACAAACCATCTCGGCCTGCCAGCGGCTTATCCTGATGGCCCAGGAGCCAAAGTTTGCTGACCCCTGAATTATAGGGTCAGTTTATGAACAGTCATAAAAATTTTCCATTTTTACTTCTCCATCTTGGGGGGTCAGCTTATAAACGGACCGCCTTATGATCGAATATATACGTATTTAGGGTAGATAAGTACCAATTATTGTGTTACATGTTTGGTGAGTCAGAAATGATACCTGTTTTATTTTCTACTTCCAAACTTGAAATTGCATTTTATAGATATTGTGCTAACCACTTGCTTCCAAAATATATTCTTGTTACTAATCTATTTTAGAGGAAATGCAACAGTTGCACTCTGCTTAGACTGTGGGGGTACATTATTTTTACCTAATTGGTTTTTTTTAGTCTACTTTTTATCTCAATCCCTTCTTTTTTTGTTTTGACTCCATACATTTTAATTCCATCTCTCATATGCCCTCCGCTGCTCTACTCTGTCACTTCCATACACACATCTTAAAAAATGAATCTAAGACATTTCTGGGCAGTGGGAGAAGTGACAGCAGTTGGACTTTTAAGCAGCTTTCTTCTGCTGCTTTCAGGTTCTCTGTGTTAAACAGTTTTATTGCCTCCCAGAATCTGGCCTTCCTTTTTTTTAACATGTACAACTGCTCTTCTTTCCTCACCTCCCCCACATACTCAGTAGCTTGTATGTAAAACCATTATTTCTATTTGTATGTATTCAGACATGCTTTTGTTCTCTTTGGTGATGTTTTACTGAATTTTATAAGAATTGAATCCTATGACTCATTAAAAAGTTATATTAGCCTGTCTTGTCCTCTTCAGTTCTGCCTTGCATATCAGATAGGCAAGATGCACCTCAAGTGCTTCTCAGTTGTACTGGGCGTATGACATCTCTTGAGATGCCTGTGCCCCAGATATTGACACTGAAATGAATGCTGCTTCACAGATCTTTCAACTAATCTGTGAGGAAAATGTGAAAATATTTCTGCAGCATATCTTGATCTTTACCTAGACAGACACATACGCTTTCAAACCATGTTCCTTTTTAATTCTCTGAGCGTTATAAAGTATTGCTGAGCTGCTGTCAAAAATGTTGTTGTGCTGGGATCTAACATAACCCCACATACGCAAAGCTTTCCAAATGTAACTGACTAGCAGTAAAATTTTATTCTCCATATAGTTTAAACTGTTTGTTAACCTATTCAGTTTGCAACCTTTTAAAAACAAACAAACCTGCTTAATATTTTATTGTCTAAACCACATTGAGTGAAAATACTTTTCATTTTTAATATTTTTATTATTAGCATTTCCTGTGTTTTGCTATTGCTTTCTGTTTATCTCGTTCTCAAGGGCACATGTGGCAGATATTTTTTTTTCAACATAATTAAAAAAAATATTTTTGTTTAGACTTTAGCTTTATTCTTCATTCTGTTCTTAACTTTTCCTATTGGTAACTTTCTTTTGGTTTCTTTTTTCCCTTTTTTATCCTGGAAAGACCTTAAGTGCTTAAGTCCTGGGGGGAGGGATAGCTCAGTGGTTTGAGCATTGGCCTGCTAAACCTAGGGTTGTGAGTTTAATCCTTGAGGGGGTCACTTAGGGATATGGGGCAAAAATCAGTACTTGGGCCTGCAAGTGAAGGCAGGGGGCTGGACTCGATGACCTTTCAAGGCCCCTTCCAGTTCTAGGAGATAGGATATCTCCTTTTTTTTTTTTTGATTCTGGGGCCCAACATGTAGGGCCCATAAAGTGCTGGAGGAGAATTCTCATCACGTAGGGGTGTGGTGTATGTGAGTTTATGCTACTCCTCTTCACAGTACCCAGCAAACAGGGAGAGGAAGAGAACTCATCATGGAGGTGGAGGGTGGCGGGGGGGCAAGGGCAGGAGAAGGCATGCTTGTAGTATTCCACACTGCACTAAAGGGAATCTGGGCAGCAGGGCAGGCCAGGTAACACTTCTGTAAGTTAAGAGCCCTGGGGCTATGCTCTATCATACACTTGAAGGATGGTTTTGGCCTTGCAGCAGCCCAATACAGCTCTACCCCGACATAACGCGACCCGACATAACACGAATTTGGATATAACGCGGTAAAGCAGTGCTCTGGGGGGGCGGGGCTGCACACTCTGACGGATCAAAGCAAGTTCGATATAACGCAGTTTCACCTATAACGCGGTAAGATTTTTTTGGTTCCCGAGGACAGCATTCTATCAGGGTAGAGGTGTATCTGGATGATGCAAAGGTTGCATAAAACCACTTTTGTCCCCACTGCTCCTGGGACACCTTTTCTGTGCTCTGTTCCTGAGAGAGAGAACACAGAATCTAGCCCCAGGTTTTATATCCATTACTAATTACTGTAAACTCTGCTCCGAAGTTTCTTTCTTAATTGAATTTTGTCTTTTACAGAACTATATCCATGGAAGCAGCCAAGCCCAATTTGTGGCTGAAACACACATTGTTCTACTGTTTAGTATCCTTTATAATGAAATATACACATCTGATGGCAATTTAATTTTCTGCCAAACCTATACCTTCTCCCTTCACTACAGGAGTAGTGCCTTTATAATATGCCAACAGCCAACATTTCCTTATGCCCACAATCTGTCAGTTTAACGGGATTAGGTTACTATCGTTCTCTTCTCTTTCTCCTGGGACTCAGTTTGTCCTTAAATGAAGCTGTGGACCACTGCATTCTTTGAGACAGCCTGTGTTGGTATCTGGCAATAGGTAGGTGGAAGCAGAACTCATCATTCTTTCTCCCTCTGTTGGTGGATTCTTTCCTCTGTACTAAGAATTCCTCTCCAATGGAATCCCATAGATGCTTAGTTCATGGGCCACTGCACACTTCTAAGTTCTCCTATTATTCTCTTAACCTTAGCTATTATGCTAATGTTTCACACCTTTTGTTTTCTGTCTTGACAGAGTAAACTTACAGCTTTGTCACCACTGCCTTCAACCTATGTTTTTAAAATTTTTCTTCCAATTCAGTATCTTCCAATTCAGCTCCTCTCTCCTATTTTTCCTCAGCTCAGATGTGCAATTTTTTTCCTTCCACTGTCGGTAACCTTAGTTGTCCTTGTTTCTGAACTTTCCTCCACAAGGATCTTTTGTGTTTCTGTAAATCCACCAATTCCTACCTCCACATCACTTCTGTATGCCACTACCTTATCTCCTTACTGAAATCTTCGTCCAGGTGTTTTGTCTCCTCACCTTTGCTATAGCAACAACCTTCTCTACAGCCCCAAAGTCCCCGCTCTTCAGATCCCCCTGTCTGTATTTTCAAAGTACAAAGAGCAGAAAATATACTATAATAACATCAAGCTAGTGCACTGGCTCCACATCTACTGGATCATTTCAAGATCTAGTACAACATTCACTTCCCTTTCCCTTTCCCATAGTAAGGTCACTGGTGCGTGAGCCTCTCTATTTTAGCTGTTGCCATTTGGAGCAGACTTTCTAGGGTGTGTCCACCTCAAGCTCTCTTCTCATCTGAAAAGGCAGTCTACCTTTTTTTCTACCCACCCACCCCCAATTCCTTTCTGTTTTTTTGTTTAATTCTGCTAAGCATTTTGGAGGTACACATTATATAAATAATGCGATTTTAAGTTTTGTATCAACTTTCTAATTGTTTCACATTCTTAGTTTTAAAACCAAAACAAAAAACTACAGTTGACCTTGTAATTCTCAGCTGGTATCTGGTTTCATCAGGCTCCAAAATGGGTCTTGTGTGAATTATTTTTCTTTCCTCCCCCGCCCCCCACCTCCGAGTCTCTTTTTATTTCAGTAAATGACAGGCTTAGTCTTTTGTCTCTTTACAATATTACAGTGTAGCCACAATATAACTTGTCAATTCAGGTGAATGAAGAAATTAATGTTAAGTTTCATACAAAGCACCAGGAATCTTTGTTCTCTTTCACTGCACTTTTGATTTATTCTGATTGTTTTAAGTTGGTGATAGTTTTGTGACTCTGTGTTTTGAAAGGGTTTCCAAATTTCAGTGCATTTATTGAACAGCGTGGGAGATATTTTTTTTAGGCAAAAGTGTTGCCATAAAGACCAGTTTTGGGGGAGAGGGAATTTCTTTCCTTTTTTAGCTATTATTACTCTCTTCTGTTGGTTCTGAATCTAGCCAAATTCCACCTATCAAGAGGTGTCAGGAAGATTGCAATGACAAGATGTTAAAACAAATTGGGGGCTTTAAAGTGCTCTCATTTTGTGTGTCTGTGTGTCTCCACTCCCCCCATGTACCTACCAAATTTTCTAATAAATACAGCTCTTCAAAAAAGGCACAATTTGGTAGAATCATTTAATAATTAAGTCATTTTTTTCATGTAGCTTCACTAACTGAAGAGTCATTTCAACTGGAATTGAAGGGTCTATATTGCTCCTATTGAAGTCAATGATAAAAACACTTTCTTTTTCAGTGGGAGCAGGATTAGGCCTGAAATGTACATATTACAATGCAATTAAACTATGTAGGGCTTGCATTCTGTTTTGTTGTGTATAGAGTTTCACTATGTCAGATCTCCTTATGGTCAAATACAGCATAACCAGCTTATAAATTCTGACTTAATTTTAGCAATATCTTTATTGGTGAATAATAATTCAAACTGAAAACAGAAAAGTCCAGACTTCGCTGTTTGTGCCTCGTATCTGTCAAATTAAACAACAACTGAGAAATATATTAACTATCATCTTGTTAGGCCAACAGAAGTTAAAATAACATGGACAAGCTTTTGAGAATCACTTCTCATCAGGAATGGGAAGGTGAACAAGGTAGAGCAATATGAATTAGAGGCAAGGTCTTAATTCATACCTCCCTCTTTCTGAGGAAAAGTGCTATTTTTTGCAAGTTTTCTTAGTCTAATTATGATTTGTAGCTAGTGCATTTAAACAGATCCCTGACATGTTCCTGGTTTTTGCTCTTCTGTGTTTCCAGGAATAATATTACCATTACTGCATGTTAATTGTAATTTTTCTACAGTGTCTATCTTGGCTGGGGAGTCTTTAATCTTTCGAATAAGTTTTGTATGTGCCACATATGTGATTATGATTGAATGGATTTATTAAATTTTAAAAATAAATACATGGTGTCTGTCAGTTTAGCCTTAAACAGCTTTTGCAGATGGTGGTGTTACTTTAGGAATGGTACTCCTGCATGAAGCTGCTACCTCTGATATGGATGTGGGGAAAAGAAAAAGTAAGTACTACTTTTTAATCCAAGCAGTGCATTTTGTTGCTTAATTGAATCTCCATCAAGGGAAGATGCATTCAGGAAACGTTTCCAGTGTGATGATTTACTGCAGTGCTGGCACTTTTCTTTTTGGTTGTTTTTTTTCCCCCCAAGGTGTTTAGGTTCTCTGCATTTAATTCTTCCTTCAGTGTTGAAATCTAGCAAAACAATAAAATTCAAAGTTATTTCACATTCCATCTTTTATTCATAAAATTGTTGGAGTGGACTTGGAGCACAGAGGAGAGAAGCAAGATAGTGTTGAACTATTGTCTCATTTCTCTATGAGAGACTACTAAAAAAATCTCAACTATTAAACCCATAATGGAGGGATGAGCACTAGGGTCGCTCCAGGTTATCAAATATATATTTGATCTTATAAGAGAGCCTTTATCTGGATTTTTAGTTAAGTCACCATCCAAGAAATGGACATAAAGCTCCAGACCTTAGTCCTTTTAAAGCCCTTTCCTCAGGGTTTGTTTATTTGTTATGAACAAAATTATCATGAAACAGAGAGCAAATCAGCTGGAAAACACTGGGCAATATTTCCTCAGAGGCTTTCGTTGCTTTAATCAACCAGGAAGGGAGAAGCTACAGCTTTCTTCTTTGACTCACCTTCCCCTTCCGTTTATATTTCATCCTGAATAGCAATATAACAGGCATCGACCTGCTAATCCTTTACACACTGCGGTGCCTTTACCTTGTCACATTCCACAGATCTATTTTAGTACCTGATAATGCATGTACACCTCAAGTAACATTATATACATTTGGTTTGTGTAACTCAGCCGACTAATGTTCTTTCAGTTTATTGTCAGTTCACAGATTATTGACCCAATAGATTGTGTCAGTTATGGTTTATCACAGAGGTTCTCAAACACTTATTTGCTGCTTCTTAAAGAGACACTGTCACCTTTAGTTTTTTTAAAATGCTTGTATATGGTCTGTGTTGTCTGTTTTATAGAAATGTTTTGCACATTTCCTTCTCTACGGTTCATGACGGTTGGTTCAGCAGAAAAGTATACGCTGACCCAACCACAACCTTCTATATTATACTGTGCAAGAACCGTGCACTAGCTCCTCTCATTTATCTGCAACAGTTAATTCTGCTCAAACTCCCCCTTCACACTTGGCCCTGTGGATGGGAGCAGGGAGTTATTGACACCAGCCTTCGTCTCCTTTGCCCTGCTACTTCCCAACCTAGGGATGGAATTACCTTCCCCTATTCTGCTGCTCCACAACGTGTGTGAGAGAGAGATGATTTCCTCTACCAGTTGTACTATTGTGCATAGTATATCCTGAAAGAGGTGAACTTTGTTTCTACAGAAGCATTTGGAGGAGCTTAGTGAGGTGCAAGAGGGAAAAAAAGGCATGTTGGGTTATATGGACTTTTATAAGTGCTATGTAGTAGTTGCTAATTAAAAGAGATGGAGGGGCTTGCTTTTCTATACTGGATGTGTATTATCAATATAGGGTGCGTCACACTGTCTGGAGTGGCTCGCTACCATGAGTGCCAACCTCAGGGCAGATTGTCAAGAAGCAGGGCAAAGACCCCAAACTGGTTGTATGTTTTATAATTAGATTTCACCAACCCAGTAACACTGTGGACACCTAAAGCACTATAAGTCTTACCAGGGAGTCACAGTCACATTGGACATTCCAGTCTATCTTGCCACCAGGCGAGCTGGACTTAGTGATAGGTGGTTGCTATACACCAAAGATCAAAAAATATTCAGGTTACTCCTAGAGCCAAAGGACCTTTCACCTACCCAAGTCAATTTGTACCTTCTATCTCACACCAAAGACAATGCTTGTAGCCAATCCTATAGTAAACGATCTAAGGATTTATTAACTAAGCAGAGAAATGAGAGAGTTATTACAAGGTTAAAGCAGGCAAACACATATAAACAAATGAGTTGCAGTGTATGGTTTCAAAAGGCGACAGAGTTGTTGTAATCTGTCAGCTCTGAATGTCTTTTAGGACTAACCCAGGTTGACCCTGCAGATCTCTGCTTCTATTTCATAGCTCTGGCCCTGTGAGAGTCCAGACAGCAAAAGAGATGAAAAATTTTCTTGTCCGCTATTTGTATTTCCTTCTTCCCAAATTCAAGCTGATGGGACGAGCCCTTTTGCATGTAGCCTCTTCAAGGATGGAAGGAGCAATTAATAAAGGCTATGTCTACACTGCACTTTTGTCGCTAAAACTTTTGTCACTCAGGTGTGAAAATACACCCTCCCACCCCCCTCCTCCTGAACGACAAATTTTAGCAACAAAAAGCACTGCTGTGGACAGAGCTTCGTCATCGGGAGCCGCACTCCTGTTGACAGAGCTACCGCCCCTCATTGGGGGTGGTTTTATTTTGTCGCTGGGAGATAAAGAGCGGCCACAGTGCACCTTACAATAGCACGGCTGCAGCGGCACAGCCACGCCATTGTAAGGTGTGCTGTATAGACATAACCAAAGTCTTTGTATTGTGATGTCCCAAAATGGCCCATTTAGTTTTGATAGGCCTTCTTAATAGAGAGAGCTGATCCCTCCTGACTGGGCTCAGAGTTTCAGAGCAAACTTGTTTTTTACAGTTACAAAGCAAAACCTTAAATATTACCTGATAGCATGCGATAAAGATATTATAAGTGAGATTAATGCATGCAGCAATTTACGAGCATTTAATAAAGTCTAAACACCCTGGTTGTAAGTTCAGTACCCATCTTAACCATACTAACATACAGGAAAAAACAGACTGGTTTCCAGCAGTGAATTTGTCAGTGCTCAGCTGAGGCCTAAAGCTTTGACAAGAGCTAGCACCTGGTCTGCCAGCATCGCAGGTTGGGATTTTTCAAAAGGACTCAGCAGCGCTCCTGCTCCTGTTGACATCCACAGTTAAATTCCCATTGAGTGCAGCAGGTGGAGATTTAGCTGTTGTTGAGCGTTTTTAAAACCTTATCCATAGTGGTGTTTTCAGGGTGGATTTATCTGTCTGATCACTTTATTCTGCACTCTGTTGCTTATCTACAGTAATGTGTGTAGCTGGTGTTGGCCTGGTGGTATTATTCTTCAGCTGGCTGCTCTCTGTCTTCAGATCTAAATACCATGGCTACCCATACAGGTATGGCTTTTTTGCTGCTTAAATTGTTGTGCTTTAATACATAGGTGTTGATGTAGCTATATTATATTGATTAGAACAGAGTAGTGTAGTAAATAAAGGTACAGTGACTTAAAGCATTGAGATTTTATAACCATATAGGGGTGCTACTTGCACGGTTTACAATGTAACTAAAAATGAATAAACTGTTACCTTACATTTATTCTGATTGGTGTTTCCCTTCACAATAGTTGTTTGACAAAAGTGGGTGACTATAAAAAACACTACTTTGCCTGAAATCCACCTCAGAAGGAAAATTGAAAACATGCTGTCCTGAAAACACTTTTGATTTTTTGGTGAAACTAGCGGCATAAAAGCTAGTTGATTGCAGTAATGAAACTTTTGTGGTCAACAGTTAGTCACTATTTCCTCTATCCTATTCAAAACAAAAGAAAAAGTGCTATGGTACTTTTTTATAATCTGACAGGTATAGAGTAAGTAAGAACCCAAAGATTACTTAGTATTAAACATTTTTCATGCCACACTGTCATTACTCGCCATAAATTCGGTAATAGGAGTGTAGCATTTGATGACCTTAAAGCTTTTTTCCAAATCTCCTCTTTCTTAATCGTTACCTCATTAGAGATGAGTTGTTGTTTTTTTTTTTTTTTTTTTTTTTTTTTCCAAAGCTGCTTAAGGGATTTGGACCCCAAATTCTACCTGGAATTCAAAATTTCTTGGGTTGAGATCTTCCAAGCTGCCTGTGTCTCTGCATTTGTTATATGGAGCATCTAGTACACTTTTTGAGGGGCTGAAGTCAGGGGTGAAAGTAACTTACAGGACTTACCAGTACTGCCAGAGTCCTGTGGGGGGCGTGGCCTCATCCAGAAGAGGCATGCCCTCAACCAGAAGAGGCGGGGCCTCTCAAGATTTAAAGGCCCTGGGGCACCGGCTGTGGCTGGGAGCCCCCGGGCCTTTAAATCAACCCAGGGCTCCCAGCTGCAGAGGTGGCTGGAAGCCCCTGGGGCTCAGGGACAAATTAAAGGGCCTGGGGCTCCGGCCGCCATGGAGCTCCGGGCCCTTTAAATCCCCACCGCAGCTCCGGCAGCTGGAGCTGCGGGTGGGATTCAAAGGGCTCTGGGCTCCCCACAGCGGCAGGGAGCTCCGAGCCCTTTAAATCCCGGCCCCAGCCTGGCTGCTGGGCTTGGCTGTGGATTTAAAGGGCCCGGAGCTCCCGCGGCTGTGGGGAGCCCCGAGCCTTGCCGGGCTGGGGCCGGGATTTAAAGGGCC